>NC_060956.1:16373498-16475998 GCF_910589235.1 Vespa crabro | reverse complement strand
AGTTTGTTAACTTTATTTCATAAAGTTATGTTAACTTTATGAAAAATAACATAGGTTTTATTAGCAAGCCTTTTACGTTGCATGTATCTATATAGACATGCGCTTGTAAGGTGATATTTATGTACGTCGATTATATACGTCGATTCCGTGGATTGCAAAACGACTATTACTCGTCGTTATTAACGCATTTAATCTATCTCGCGTATACGTTAAACGTTTTAAAGATATAACATATTAAACGAATTATTTTATAAACATTTGTTTTCTCTTTTTTTCTTTTTTTTTCTTTTTTTTTTTCTTTTTTTTTCCATTATAATCAATATTTATCGTTTTATACGACACGATCGTTTTATATTTTTAGAATCAATTTTTGTATTGAGAATATTTTTTTGTAATTTTTTTTATTTTTTTTTTATTTTTTTTCTCTCTTTACTTTATTATTTTCGTTTTTACTGTAAACGAAGAGAATGATAATTTTTATTAAAATATTAGAAGGATAGATTAGATCTAAGATTAAGAAACCGTAGATAGAAGAGGAGCTTCGTGGAAGGACGACGTTTAGAAAATTCGGTACGTTCTGCGCTTGTATCCAGCGTCCAACTCGCATACCTGAAGAAGCGGTCCTACCGTGTTATTAAAGAGTCGCTTGCCTCTTCTCCTTCTCCTCCTCCTCTTCTCTCTTTCTCTCTCTTTTTCAGCCTTCCTCCTTTTGTTCTCGTTGTTTTGATCCCGTTCTTCTTCTTCTTTTTTCTCTTTCCTTCCTTCATTCTACCCTTCTCCCTCCATAGCCCCTTTTTTTTTACTCCAGCTAGCCCAGATTTATTTTTCAGATTGAAATATCTCCATTAATTTTACAATACTATTTTGATCATTTCATTATTTTAATTATATACAACTTTGTAAAAAATAAATTTATCTATATTGGATTAAAATTGGATATATATATATATATATATATATATTTATTTATTTATTTATTTATTCTGTATGAAGTTATATCAAATTTTCTCAATCATCTCTCAATCCTTGATTTTTATTCAAGGCGTTACGAAATGTTCAACGTTCGAGAATCGAATCGAATGGTGTACTTTCGTTCCCATCGGAAGTTAGTATCTCTCGTCGTGTCGAGTAAAAAGGACGCAAAAGTGATTTTCGTGGCAAGTTCGCGCCAACCGATCGATCGATTTGATTGCATCAGGAATAATTGCCGAGTGTCATGTACAAGTACAGACTTTCCCCACTTTATTATTACTGGCCACAGCTTACGAATGTATGTATGTATATATATATGTATGTATGTATGTACATGTTTGGCCACAAGGCACACCTGTTCTTTCATCGTTACTTAACCATTCTAACCATTCCCATATCGGCATATTACGATTCTCATTATATCGAGTCGATTCGAGAAAGCATCCCGGAAGAAAATGTACTATAAGTGTGTACGTATGTATCTATGTGTTTATGTATGTTACAGTTACTTTATCATTACATCGAACGTATAATCCTTTCCCTGTTTCGATATCAGGATATATGGTACATATTGATCACTACGTGATTACTTGTAATATATTTACAATAATATTTGATATAAATAAGTTTTTCAAAAATCAATCCTATATTCTTATTATTGAAAATTATCAAGAATGAATATATAATAAATATATCTTTGTTTGTTGATTTTCACTTTCCAAAATTATGATTTCGAATATCGAAATATATAATTGGAAGGAATTAAGGCGATAAGAGAAAATGATTATGTTACCGTGTAATAAGAAACACAGTAAACATATGATTTCTCTGATAATCATAAATACACGCGAAAAAAAAGAAAGAACATCAAAATTACGTTTTTTTTATTCTCGACAGTTTCGAATAGATTTAATACATCACAGCTTATTGGCCATTAGGAATAAAAAGATTTGAAAAGGGAAGAAAGGTAGGTCGAGTAAGGTATTCGATGATCGACCGATTGGTGCCATGGTAGAAAAGTGTAGGCGAACGATCGGCATCCGATTAGATCCTCTCGAATCGGGACGTTTTCCGTTTCTGCGGTCACGAGTCGATTCCAAGCCATTATCGCGATTAGGCCCCCGGTGCTCCCTCGGTTCGAGTTCGGAGGGACGGCCCTCACCCACTCACGTCTCCTCCCATTGAGAGCGAACATTCTCCTCGCTTTTGCCATCTCCCATATGCCGCCGTCGTGCCGCGCTCGATTATGGTAATGATACGTTTGCGCGTATCGTAGCTAGTAACAATGATACAGATACCAATTCTCTATCTATCTATCTATCTCTCTCATTCTTTCTCTCTCTCTCTTTCTCTTTCTCTATTGAGTCGAGAGTATTCAAAGAGAAATAACGAAACTTTTATTGGCTTCGCTATCTCTTTACTTCGATTCGATTTTTTTCTCTTTCTTCTTTTTTATATGTTTTTGTTCTTTTTTTTTTTTTTTATTACTCTTTTCGAGCCTAAGTAAAGATAATGGTCGATCGGAATAATACTGTACATAGATATATTATATATATTTTCTCTATGTGTATATTGATCAGATTGTATATTTTTGAAATGTTTAAAATAAATTTCACGTAAAATGTTCAGTTTACGTAATCAAGATTAGATTTATTTAAGAGTTTGAATATTCTTTATTAATTATAATGGAAATTGTTGAAAGTGAAAATTAACGAATGGTAAAGAGGATACTACCTTTTTACGAAGAATTTATCAAGTTGCTGATTTGTGAGGACTCGAGGAGAATTTTTAATTATTATGCAAAGAGAAGTCTCGCAAGTTGTAGACTACTCTCCCTGTACTATAATAATCCAACGTAATTGGTCGTTGCTTATATACTCATCACTATTCATAGGACGAGCACGTTCGAGGCAGCAGGTTCGTTAGAGCTATCCACCCTGTTCCGCATAATGACGTAATTAGCGCGAGCTGCATGCCCGTTCTATGGGGCTACCTGTATATATGTATATATGTATATACCAAGAGAGTCACACTCACCCTTCTCACGCTTTTGTAATGTTCGTCGCACGAAGTCCGCGAAAAAATACGCGTCGCTTGGCCGTCATTAGTCCCTTCGTCGATTAGAAGGCCCTCCTAACCTTGCTCGATTTTCTCTTTTCCTCTCTTCATTACGTTCTATCTCATTAAATATACCTTGTTTAATATTTATTTAAATAAATAAATCTCTTTAATATTATGAATTAATATTTTCGAAAGATATATCTCTATATTAACAATTTTTCATTCGATACTTCATCCGTTTCAGCATCGACATCATATATCATATATTAAATATTAATGTTGAAAATCAATGCACTGTAATTTATTATACTTTCGTAATAAGCGAGTTGAATGAATAAACGAAGCGCGCCTGAATAAAAATATTATCGTATAACGAATAATCGTAAAAGAACGTATTTATTTAAATAAATAAATTGGACGTATAAAAATTTTTTTTTTTGAACGATATTTCATACTATCAACGATCTCGTACTATCATACGTTAAATATCGATATTATAAATCAATGTTCCTCCCTAATTAATTATATTTTCATAATTCAAGTCTCGAATGCATAAACAGATGAATGGATAAAAAAATCGTCTAGCAAGGTCTATCATTTGTCCGGGTAAAAAAATATGAATGTAAATAAATCCAACATTAATAAATCACAATTTGCGAACGATATTTTAATGAAAAATAATTTTATTTGTCATACCATATTACTTTAAAATCGATTATCGTATTGTCAAATATTATTTATAAATTAATATTTTAATTTATTATATTCCAATAATTCGACTAGAACGAATAAATGTAACGTACATAGAAAATCGTTGAGCATGCATGATCATTTGCTTTCGAGAACGAAAAAGAAAAGAAAAGGAGATGAAAGATGATAAAGTACTGGCAAAAGCTGGTCAGGTCGATGTAACACCGCCCGTAGGAAGTAATTTACATCTCTTTCCTTCTCGGCATTGGTTAGCGAACGTAGAAGGAGGGTGGAGAAAGGAACGAGTGAGAGGACTTAAAGCGGAGTAGAACGGAGGGATTTCCTCGCGTTAAACGTTCGATGTCACTTCTCGCATGGCTGCGTCGAAAAATCGTAACTACAACTTCGATATCTGGTCTCTCGGCTGTAGTCACGATTTTCTTAGCTGCGTGTTCTTATCGATGATAGTCGGTCAGGTTCTGTTTGGGCGAGGCGGTGAAAGTTTGAGAAACTTTACCGGACATTATCTCCTCTCTTTCTCTCTCTCTCTCTCTCTCTCTCTCTCTCTTTCTATCTTTCTCTATCTTTCACATAGCCATTAATTCATGTACTATACAAAAGGGTGAACTCAAACGGAATCGGGAAAGAGAGTGTCGTAACGAGTACTCTAACTTCATGCCGGATGCAAATGTGCTTTGTCGTTGGATGCGGAGTGTCTACAGTCGACCTCTCGATCCGATCGATTAAATCGATTTCATCCCTTACTCTTGTACCAATGGACTCTGTCCAATTACGCTTGATCGTTTTATCTTTTCTATCTTATCGTATGCTATGACTTTGAGAATCTTACCTTAGGTTTTCCTTCGATGCGATGTTTTTTTTAAAATTAATATTTAAGATTTTTACTAGCCAAATTTTTATCGTTCTGGAACGATCGACTTTAAATTTCAAGTCAATCAATTTTTGTTTAATTTATTATCATCACAATTATACTTGATGATTATAAAAATTAATATGTTATTGATTGAATAGAAGTATCTTTCTTAAGAAATAATGTGATGAAAGAACATTTTTTTTTTTTTTTTTTTTTTTTTTTTTTTCATTATTCGTACATACATGTACCTTGAGCGACGTATAATAGATAGATAAAAGATTTTTCGTTTTATTAAGAAAAACGACTTAGAAAGTCCATTGGAGGAGAGGTCTGATCTCTCTCCCATGAAACGAACGACTCTGCATCGTCGACCTTCCGGAATCAACGGACACTGAACATTTCGATTCGATCTTTGAACGTCCATCTCGGCTCGGCATCTTTTAACGTGAAAATACGCTCGAACGAAGTCGAAGTCTTCTTACCAAGATCTAGCCAATTAGCCGGTGATCTATTTCCATATAGAATAAAAATTCGAATCTTCTAAGATACGATAAAATGAGTTTTCCGTATTCCACGTTTGACTTTCGATCGATTTTCTAATTGGTATTTAATGAAAAAAATTAGATTTTATCATATTTTTTACATACGATATTTATATTTATAACATTAAACATGATATATGCGTTTATATGTATATGTACATATGTATATTACGATTGTAACTATTTTGACAATTGCGAAATAATAATAATTTGAGATCGACGATGGAAGTTTTATTTTTTAATTACGGAAAGGTGCATAAAGATTTTTCCTTTTATGGTTTGGAAACAACGTTAAACTATGGATCGTCCATCGAATAACGCAACTCGTGAGAAATCTGAGGATCGTTAAAGCGCCTTTTTGAAGGGGACTGGACGAATGCCTCGAAGTAGAAAGCTACGTGCTTCCATTAAAGCGTTATTACGTTCGCACCCGTGAATAAAGGTATTATTATATGTAATTATGTTAAAATAAGAAAAAAGAAAAAAAAATATATATAAGGAGAAAAAAAGGAGAACGAGAGACCAGAGACGAGAGAGAGAGAGAGAGAGAGAGAGAGAGAGAGAGAGAGAGAGAGAGAGAGAGAGGAAAGTCACTTTAAATGTAACTAACGATCACACAGAAGCGAAGGCGAACCCGATGACTCGCGGTTTACTCTGATGCGTCGAAAAAGCTTTTTCTTTTCTTTCCCCTTCCCTATTTTCTTCTTTTTTTAATTTTATTTTATTTTCTTTTATTTTTTTATTAAATCCTCGTCTTCTGCTTTTACGAACTCGCCTTATACCATCCTGCCGATTTCTCTGACCGCATTCTTCGTTTAAATACATTTCACGAATGGATCTTTTCATTGTTCCTTTCTTGATCGTGCAACTTTGTATAGTGATTATTAATCAATGAATTTTTAATTCGTTTTCTTTTGTTTTTGTTTTTTTTTATGAATGATAATTACGGAAATAGGTATTTATAAATATGCATATGTGAATGTTATGGTATCGAAATTTGGTATCGAACAAATCGTTATATTTATCTAATAATATTTTTAATAATTTTTTTTTAGATTAAAAATACAGAAGAACTCATTTGTTTTATATTCATTTACATTAGACTAGACTTTTTATTAAAGAAAATATATCATTCATTTTTTAAACATCAACGAAAAAATTTGAAGAATATTTTAATGTCTGCAAATTTGACAGTGATGCCAGTCATCGGTGAATCCGTTATCGTCATTAAATTCGTATATTTTTGTATCATTGATTTTATTTGATTTTCTTTTTCTTTTTTTTTTTCATTCGCATAATAATTTTCGTAGAATTTTAGGATAGAAAAAAAAGGAAGTCAAGGGAAAAAAAAAGATTTATTTTTCTTTTCCTTTGACAAATTTTATATACAATATGGAATAGTGACAATATTGATGTTCTCGAAAGTAGGAGAAGGAGAGAAAACGAATTGAAAGGGAACGAGTTACAGAGGAAGCACGAAGAGAGCATGACCTTCCAAGGTTCAATCCTGGCGCGAAGTTACATGTACGGGGACTTTCAATCTTGTTGGAAGTTCGCCGACGCTTTACACCGACCGCCAAGTTCTCCTCTTTACCGAGTCATCTAGCGTGCGCAGTCAACAAGGTCAGAGACACGCACGATGGTGTTGCGATGTTGACGACCTCTAACCATTCTCGTACCTCCTTCGACCCGGAAAGATCTTACCAGGTTCTCTCGTCTCTTTTTGCGTACGTTTTCGTTGGCAAATATCTTGATGTCTCTATAATACATTTTGCTTTTTTCTTGTTTCCTTTTTTTATTACTTTTATATCATTTAAAATATTTCACATTTTTAATCAAAGATATACACAACGATTACTTTGCATCTTTACGATTATATATATATATATATATATATATATATATATATATATATATATATATATATATATTCAACGATTCAATTATGTTTCTTTATTTATTTTATAATATTACATTTGTCGTAATATATAGATATGTGTATGTGTATGTGAATTGCAAATTGTAATATTATTTTCGAATTGTTATATTTATTTATTATTATATTAGATTAAGAGAAATTAATAGCAAATTTATAAGTATTCTATATAAATGTATATAATAGATGAAAGGTATATTAAAGTACGTAGAGTGTATGAGAGACGACGAGAGGAATGTTCGAAATAGAATAGGAATGATAATTTGTGTTAATGTACTTTTTTATTTTCTTTTTTTTTTCCTTTCTTCTTAAGTAGAAAGAATCTTCAGATGAATTGATGATTGGGTTGAGTGACCATATGAGTGAATTTCGAAGAACGAAGTGTTATAAGTTTCGATAAAATCGCCACGTGGCAAGATTGTGTGAATATACGTGAACAGATGACGTTATTAGACGACTGAAAGAAAGATTATCACTCGTTAATAAGAAAGTATCGAAGATTAAAAGATTTAAATAGATAAAATCAAAAATATAATATTGTATTTAAAAATATATTAGTCTATTATTTTCATATTAATATTAAATAATTTATATTAACTATTAAATAAGTTAACCATTAAATTAGTTATTATTAATTACTATTAATAAGTTAACTATTAAATGATTTATATTAATTATTAAATTTCTTTTTATAATTAAAACTATCATTTTATTGAATTAGCCAATAAATAACGTTGAAAATTTCAAGATATTTATATTTAAATAAATAATATTAATATTTTATATTATGCTATTAAATTGATTAATAAATAACGATTCAAATTTTCAATATTTCATACCCAAATAAAAACAACATTAGTATTTTATGTTATATTATTAATATGTTATTGGATTGGCCAATAAATAATATCGAAATTTTCAATATTTTATATTTAAATAAGTAATAATTTAGAATAATATTATTGTAACAAGATGTTATACCATTAATCTCGTTGATAAATAATCTCAACATTTTCAATAAAAAAATTATATAATACTAATATTATTTATTTCAATAAATAAAAATATTGAAAATTTTCATGTCACTTAAAGGCTAATCGAATACAATACCATATAAAAATAGCACATTCTCTTGGCAATAGGATCAGTAACGAGATTCCCTAAGCTTTTCGATTATTCTTGTCATGCACGTTTCTTCATGTGTCGACAAGCGATCGCGGAAAGTAAAGTCTACGAAAGCGAACGCGTCCGTCTTGGTTTACGTAGTCTGTTTGGCGTAAAACCGATCGTGGGCCGATCGAGAACTTGAGTACAAGGAGACATATTCGATCGATCTAAGCGATAGTACATAGTCGGTACCGAGAAAGTAAAGAGAAGGTTTCTCTTTCTCTATTTTCTGGTTTCGTTGAAAGGAACGCGAGTAAGGGTAGCGTGCTACGAAGATATGCTGCCGTTCTATGAATCAATGCATGAGGAGGGTGGTGCATCTAAAAGGGACACCTTGCCGCTTGTCGTACCAGCAAGAGAACCTTTCGTCCTATGGAAAAATACCTACTCCTACGGACGCCTCGGCTCATCTTCTTCGAATAGCGTTATTTTACTCGCTCGTGTCCTCTCTTTTTCTTTTTTTTTTTTTTCTTTTCTTTTTTTATCTTAACACACGTCTTTCTTGTTCTTACGTATTGCCACGTGTATCCTGCATTAGGTGAATAGCAATCTTGTAAAGTCCAAATTTTCCAAGTAAAATAGGTACTTTATTTTTTACTATTTTTTTTTCTTTTTCATTTAATTTATTATGAACGGTATTAATGGCTATTAATTTGTTATGAATAAGAGATTTAATATAATTTTTATAGAATGTTTTTATATGTAAACTATGTTCATAATATGTATTATATTGATAAAATATTAACAATTCTATTAATTTTAATATTTTAAATAAATTTTTATATAATACTTTAAAAAAATGATATATATTTGTGTGTGTGTGTGTGTATGTTACATAGATAAAATTTAAACCACAGAGTTCCGCAGCTGCTTAACTTGTATCTCTAATGAGGAGTGAAAATGACACTTATACCATCGAATTTGCAGCTTTAAGGATGCTGTACTCGTTTAGTCCGACTTGAAATTCGAGTGCAATGTCCATATTTGAGAGAGTTCCAGAGTACTGTTGATCATCATCGATATATTTGAAGACTCGAGCGGCCTCAGGGAAGAAAGTCCAACCCGCATACATTCCTCACGAAGGAGAACAAACATTGTAATGGCGATACCGAGCAGCTACTGACGAATTTAATGTCCTCTTTTCTCCCCCTTTCTTTGGCTTCCTTACGAATAATTTTCTCGTGAACCAATAGAGACCGTTCGTAAATAAGGTACTTACGTTTGTGCATGTGCGTGTATGCATGTGCGGACGATAATGATATATACATCGTCTGTTATTACATGAATTAATAAGAGAAATTAATTATTATAAGGAAAATAATTCTAGTGATTGTAATAATACCTTGTAGAACTTTAATTTAAAATTAGCAGCGACAATCGATGCTTGGATATTAATTCGTATTATTACCTGTAATACTGTAAAAATGTAAAAATGTTAGTATTGTATGATATGTTCATTTCATTTTACATATGTACTTCGAACAACGATACGATTGCGATGAGATTAGATAAGACATTCAAAATAAATACTGTAGTCATTATTTTCTTATATATATATATCATTATCAAAGTTTATTATCAAATGAACAAACGATATTTATATTTATATTAAACGATAACTATATTACAAACGATATAAATGGAATTTATTGAATTGCTTAAAAATAACGAATTAAAATATCATTTAATTAATATTACCATGAAAAATGGCGAGACATTTATACTGAAATGAAATCCAATTTATGATCTTGTTTTAAAATTGACGAACAATTTATTGTTACATGTTTTATCGTAATTAGTAAGTACTCGGCAAGAATTGAGTTCGAACGATAAGAGAAAGAGCGGACAGATTCGGTATAGAGAAAAAGAGAGAGAACAGGTTCGATATAAAGAAAAGAGAAAATTACGGAATTCGTAACGAGCCATTGTCTTTCTCCTTTGTCGCTGATCGCTCCGCTCGCGACGCCTTCCTGACGGGACCACGGTCGTCTGTAAAAAATATACTCGTAAGGCGGCCCCTTACGAGAGAGGGCAATACATAATTAATTAAACGGGCGTACATCGGCCCTCTCAAACGGTGGTTTGCCTTTTAACCGGCTATTAATTAGAGTTACACAGACTACCCACTACCGCATGGGCTAAGAGGGAGGACTACTCTTTCATACTTTTTTTGCACATGTCGGTTCGTCTCGCGGGAGGCCAAGTTACTACTATGCATCTTGAGAAATTTCTTCTTTTTCTTCTTTTTTTCCCCCTCTCCTTTCTTTTCTTTCACCTATTATTACGAAAAAAAAAAAAAGAAATAGCCGGTCCTGTATCATTATACGATTATTTCATTGTTCCGTTTTATGTAAATTTTATCCGAAAAGATACTTAACAGCCATTATATTTGTACTCTTCTTCATTTTCAATCGTTCACCTTTTACTCGAATGTCATTTAATTATAATATTTATTAATGTCTCGTTGTCTCATAAATTCTATTCTATATTAGCTCTCTTTAATTATTATTTATTAAAAGAATAATGTTCTTACGATTTGTCAATTTTCATTATTGACTTTTATCAAAATATAATTTTAATAGAGAAAATGATCGTAGTAATTATCGATATATACGTATACTTTCGATAAATTGTTTTATAATTTCTATCGCAGGTGTATAACCGGATGTTGAAAAGTGTACACGTATGTGTATGTACGTAACGGACGGAAAGAGAGAATAAGAAATGACGAGTCTTGGATTTACTGGAAAGTCATTTCTTCTCGAGGACGAAGAGCAAAAGCATTCGAAGAGATGTTCCTGTTATCGATGTCGTTTCCACGCGCGCTCCGTCTCCCACCACCGACTTTCCCACGCGTGCTCTGACTCTCTTAGCAGTGTTTTTATACTTGTTCGACCCCTTGACAGCGTCTTGCCGTCTGGTCCGGTTCGAAGACGCATCGTCGTTCTCGAGGAAACTCTAGGTCTCTTCGCTATTTACAATTACTTGGAAAACTTTGCTTTCGGAAGAAGAAAGTCTTCTTTCTATTCGTGTTCTTTATTTTTAATTCAAGGACGTACTTTTCTTCATATTTTTCAATACGAGTTTTTCTTAAGAATTCACTTTTTTTCGATTTATATATTCGAATTCGTCCTCTTGAAATCAGCTTTCGTGATTCTGTTTTATTCTTTTTTTCTTTTTTAATTCGTACGTTCGAATACGTTCTTTTGAAATCAATTTTTATTTTTCAATTCGTATCTTCAAATTTGCCATCTTGAATTCACTTTTCAATTCGTATATACTCGAATTCAATAGTTTCAATGTACATTGAATTCCTCAGAATTGCATATTGTCGAATTCAATTTTTTACTTTTATAGATTTTTATTGTTCATATATCGATTCGTTTTTCTGAGTTTTTTCTTTTTTAGTAAATATTAAAAATTCCTTTTCATTTCTTTTCTCTTTTTTTCTTTTTCAATCTCGTAAAGAAGAAAAATAATATTTTGTAGTATATATGTTAAAAATCGAATGTAGGCGGTGGCCCTTTGGAGAAAACGCAAGTCCCTCCAGGGAGATCACGATTAATACGTTTGAGGTAGACTTTAAGTATGCGTCTTCGGACTCGTATGCGTTTCATCTTCTTATTTGCCAAGCAGTCTCGCCTTGGTTGCGTCTTTTCCTTTCATTCTCGTCAAGGAGAAGACGTATGCACCCTAACTCTTTCATTCCGTTCACCAACGAATAAACCACTCGTGACTAGAAAAGCATCTTTCAAAGCTTTATACTTAAAAGGAATGCTATATTTTATCTACGTAATAATTCTCTTCTTTTCCTTTTTTTTTCCTTTTTTTTTTTCTTTTTTTTTCTTTTTTTTTCTTTATAATAATTTGTATTCATAATGTTGTATCAGTTAAATGATCAATTAAATTCTAAGATCAATTTGAAATATAATATTCTCATATAAATATAATGTTAAATATTTATATCGAGTAATTGGTTTTGTATTATTTAAATTTTGTATTATAATAATAAGAGAATAATATTCTCTCGACGATAGATTTATATCGGTCAATGATCAATCAGATTTTAGCACATATGAATAGAATATTATAATATATCTAATGAGAAATTAAATTTTTGTCATTTGAATTTTATGTATATATATATATATATATATATATATATATATATATATATATATATATATATAATATTATAATTCGTGAATTTTTTTTTTTTTTCAATTTTATTACATAGTTTTTTCACTTATTGTTCATACTTTAGAATTACTTTTCTTATTCTTAAAAATAATATAAATAACGTAATAGAATAATCAAATTCATTTTGTACGGATAACTTGAAAAATTAAAATTTATTATAACAGTCCAGTTGATAAATATTAAATGTTTTTCTAATTATTACGAGGGTTGTTCAAGTGTCATCAATTTTCCTGTTAGAAAATGGGGACGGATCATCGTATAGGTCGTCGAAAAGGGTCGAAAGGAGATCGTGATCGCGTGTGCGACTCCGGTTGGTAACGTCGTCAGCGGGGGAGAACTCGCGGAAAAAGTGGAATTCTCCTGAGACGGAGCTAGTAAGAGTACCCTTATGTAGGTAGCTTGACCCAGGATGGTACCTGGAAAGCAGAACTCGCAAAAAGTATCGACAGCGTGCCAACGACGCGTTCGTTCGCTTGCGCATACCGTGTACTTTACTTTCGAACAAAGGAATACGCGTTTATATCATGAAAATCGATACTAATTTTGTAGATAATTTTATACATAAAATGATCGAAATAAAAAATAAATTATAAATCAAAAGAAAAAGAATTGAAATTAATTTTTATCTTTCATATTATTATATAAAACTTACATTATGTATTTTGAAAACGTAAAGAATTATAATGAAATAAAGTATTATGTAGAACAATGTTACGGGATAATAACAATTTTTTCTATCACTTCTTACTTGAAAATATTTCATAAAATATAATTAAGAAAAATACTAAAAAAAAAAGAGTGATTTTAATTTCTATAAAGGAAAAAAAAAGATTGACAATTAAATAGAATAAGCCCAAAAAAGTAAACAAATTGATTTTTAATATAATAATAAAATTCAAAGAACCTTATCCTTTACGCAGATATTACGTAAATAAATAAATAATTAATTAATTTTTTTATATAAAGCAATAGAAATTCTTCGATAAATATTTTGAAAAATAGGAAGGATGATTTCGAACGGAAATCAAGTGTCGTTTAGTTAGAAAATCGAAGAGAGCGAAGTTAGAGTTATTGCGATCTGAGCATGTCGAATCGCTCGTTAATGTTTTTATAGAGGCTAGCATTGGATGCTCGTCGCTTTTAAACGTCGAAGACAGAGAGAGAGAGAGAGAGAGAGAGAGAGAGAGAGAGCGAGAGAGAGCGAGAGAGAGAAAGAAATAAAAAGAGAGAGAGAGAGAGAGAGAGAGAAAGAGGAGGGATCGACGTGCCGAGAGGAAAGCTTTACGACGCGATCTTTATTCAAAGATACTAGATCCTGATAGAGTAGGTAGAATTCAGCGAACAGGGCCATTGCCAAGCTTTCTTGCACTTCTCTGGGCCGGGTGAGATGCCTTCTCGCGAGTTCATAAATTCGGCTTACTTCGAGAACGAAAGTACATTTCGCTTCGTCGATCTCAACCGATTTAATTTTTTTTCCCCTTTTTTTTTTCCTTTTCCTTTTTCCCTTTTCCCTATCTTTTTCTTTCCTTTTTATTTCTGTATATCAATCACTCCTTCTTCCTTTTATTTCGTTCATGCGTGTAACATCCATAAGCGAAAAAACTCTCTGTCTCTCTCTCTCTCTCTCTCTCTCTCTCTCTCTCTCTCTTTCTCTTTCTCTTTCTCTTTCTATCTCTCTTGTATATTGTGTAAACAAGCTTCCTATAGAAGTCACGACAAAAACGCTCGATATTTCTTTCATTATTTTTAATCTCTCCATTTTCATTTCTTTTTATTAAATCTTTTTCTATTTTTATTTGTAATAAGGTTGCCATAGCCTTTTCTCGTTAAAGTGAAATACAAGCATAGGTAAAAGTCACCTTCACGTCGTCTATATATATATATATATATATATATATATATAGACTATATATATATAATAAATATTATAAAAATATATATATAATAAATATTTTCGATTAATATACACTATAATCTATAATGAAAGGAAAATATAATTAATTTTCATTTTCTAAAATTCACTAATTTCTAAAATTAAAATTGTTTATCTTTTCAAATCATTTTCTTTTCTATATCAACAAATAAAATAAGATAGTGTCGTAATCGTTTCTGATTCATTGTTCATATTCCAAAAGATTCGATGGAGTAGGTTCGATCGAGATCGACGGGCTGCACTATACGCGATGAAAGATAAATTGTAGAGTGAGAGAGACTAAGAGAGAGAGAGATTGAGAGAGAGAGAAAGAGAGAGAGAGAGAGAGAGAGAAAGAGAGAGAGAGAGAGAGAGAGAGAAAGAGAGAGGGATAGTGAGTGAGGGAGACACAGAAAGAGAGAGAATGAAGCAAAGAGGAAAGAAGAAAGCACGTCGGCTAGACATACGGCACTGGCCGATGACTCTGGCCGATGGCGTACACCCGTGTGTACGCGTACGTGATTGAACGTGGGCCCGCGATTTACATCGCAATCGCAGTCGTAATCATCGCAAAGCCAGACTACAAGCTCCGTATGCTCGATCTCTTCTACAGGCTGCCACAAGAAGGATGGACGTTCTCACTTCTTCTCTCTTTCTCTCTTTCTCTCTTTCTCTCTCTTTCTTTCTCTCTCACATTTTTCTTAAAGAATATTTTTAATTCAAAAAAAAAAAAAAAAAAAAAAAAGATAAAAGAAGAAAAAGAGCGAGAGAGGAATAAAAAGAGAAGAAATAATAATATATTGTTATTAATAATTTTTACTGAAAATAAATTTTATTTTATTATATTATGTATTGATAATTTTTATTAAGAATAAAGTTAAATTTATTTTTAATAATTTTAATATTTACAAGATAGATCTTTTTCTTTTTTCGTTTTTTCGTTTTTTTTTTTTTTTTCTTTTTTTTCTTTTTTTTTTTTTTTTTTTTTTTTTTTTATTACAAGTACAATCAATTGGGATAGAGAACGTAAAGCTTGTATTATTCGTTTACATTGTTTACTTGTATTGTATAATTCATCCGTTAGTTCGAAGACTTTGTCATTCTTCAACTTTGTTTATAGTGAGACGTTTCTCTGAGCGTTGCATCGTCGACATAACGATCTACGTGATAAGATTATTAAATGCAATACTATTTTATGTATATAAGAAAGAGAAAGAAAAGATATACATTATGTACATATGTATATATATATATATATATATATATATATATATATATATATATGTATATATATATATATATATATATATATATGTATATATATGCTTTTATTTACATATATTTACATATATTTACATATATTTATATAAATAATTAATAGAATTTAAAATCACGTTACAATTTAATCTTTAGTAACGTATTTATGTTCTTTGAATACATTGAAAAGAATGTTTTCTTCATTTTACATATCATATTCTAGTCATTACTTTTGTTACACCCCGTATACATCGTATGCATAGACACTCGAAGAGTAAAATATTTTACAAAAACAAAAAGAGCGAGAGAGAGAAAGAGAAAGAGAGAGAGAAAGAGAAAGAGAGAGAGAAAGAGAGAGAGAGAGAGAGAGAGGGGGAGAAGCTTTATGCGCATCCACGTACGAGATCGTTAGAAAGGGTAGAACAACACAGTCTTGAACGATTTAGCGTGGCTTTGCATTGCTACCTAACTACCTAACCAATCCCGAGTATTCGCGCCTTTTCCCATCTCCCACCTTCGATTTATGTCGTCCCTTCTGTATATCTCGCTTCTGGTTGATTCGCGACTATATTTTTCTTTTTTTTTTTTTCCTCTTTACGATTCTTTCGCCAACCATCGCGATACGCTTCAACACTAAGCGTTTAAGCGGTATGCTCGTTTATAAGAGAAGAAGATTTTACGATCGAGATTGGCGTGATTTAATGGATACCGATATATTGGCAGGAATATCTAACAAAGTGAACGAAGAACATATCAAGTGTCATAAGGTTCTTCCTTCTTTAAGCTTATTTCGTGTATGAGAAGATTTTATGTCATATCGATTTTATTATATTTTACATATATTTTAAATAAATCTTCATCAAGAACATCTTAATACTGTATATGCATTTAAAGTAATGTTCGATTTTAACATTGGATTTGTTTATTATTTAAATAAATATATATATATATATATATATATATTTATTATGATGATAGTATGAAAGACTGGATTCGTCTGTTATTAAAATATATATACATATACATATATTATAATAATCCAATGTGCGTGTCTGTATATAAATAGAAGTGATTTTAAGAGTTAAATCTTTTTATAATTCAAATAGATGTAAATTTTATGTGTCTGTATATGCATATATATATATATATATATATATATATATATATATATATTTCGGTGATATTATAATGTATTGAAAAATTGATATTCGTTTATTATTAAAACGTAAGAAAGCGTAAATAAAATTAAAAATCATTTTTTTCATCAAGCATCAAAGATACGCAAATGTTTTAATTTGAATTATCAAAATTGTACATTTGAAAACAATACAGAAATACATCTGGTATTTTAAACGTAAAATCATTCGAGTAGCATACGATGACTGATACAACCAATTGTATTCTCAAATTGTTAGTCGAATCTCGAATTGTTTTCGTGCTTTGCATTAATATTCTCAACGAATCGAACGCTTATGACACCCTCGCGAAAATAGCAAGTTACAGTATTATACCTTGGAAGATAATAATACGTATTCGCGACTAGGCGAATGGTATAGTGAGAGTAGCATTCGAATGGTAATTTAGTTAATTTCAATGGACTCCCCAGCTTGTCAGACTACCGTTGTTTGTTTAACGATCTTTCTTACTTATTGTTTTTATTATCTGTTCGAAGGATTTTTTTTTCATTTTTTCTTTTTTCCTTTCTCTCTTTCTTTTCTTTTTTCTTTTTTTTTTTAAGGTTTTATTTTTTTTTTATTTTCTTTTTTTTTTTATTTTTTTTTTTTTTTTTATATATATATTTTATTTTATTTTATTTTAAAAGACAAATTTGAAATTGTCGAGAATGACTTAGGTTTAGTCGGAGGATTGTATAGCAAAGCAAAGAACCGTTCGAAAGCATTCAGAGGTTCACGGTGTTCTGCGTTCGCGGTTCTGCCGCATGCCTGGCCAGATTCCACGAACGTAGAATCCGCTTCTGCCATTACGTTAGAGAACGCAAGACTGCTCGACGCATCCGCGCAATCCAATCGCACATTTTTCTCGCTCTAATGATATTAAATATAAATTGCATTTCTCTTTAACTGCATCCTCTTCGTTCTTCAGAGATGACGAATAAGTTGGCCCTTTCGAGCGATTTTCTACCTACTCGAAACTTTACTTCCGGATTTTCTCGACGGACTGCATCAGACGAACGAGTTAAAGAAATTTTCTAATGATGACCGTGATTGTTTTAAAAATTAAAGAAGTAAGAAAGTTAATTCCCTTTTATAAATCCATGTAACTTTGATATGATATAATATGTCTATATCATTTATATATCATTTCATTTTTACGCGAAAAAATTTTATTGTTAATTTATATTCAAGAATTAATATAAATACGATTTATGTCGTAAGTTAAAGCTCGAGAAAAAAAAAGTAGGATCATAGAGGGTAGTAAACAAATTCCATGGTTATTTTTCTTTTTATTTTTCTTTTTTTGTTATATCTTTTCTCTCAAAAATTAATTCGAGAAAAATCTTTCGAAGAAGAAAAATATTAATAGATTGTTAATTAAAAAAAAAACAAGAAAACAAAAAAATCATTCAAGAAAAAACAAAATTAACAAAAAACTCATATCATTTCTTTCGAATAAAAAGAAAAGAAATAAATTGTTTTTAGAATAAAATTACATATTTGAAACGCACGTTTCTTTATCAACATTCAATGGCAATGTATCGTATTATACCTGTGAGTATATATAAACGTCAAGAAAATTGGAAAATCATTCGAAGGAGGTTACACGGTCATTGCGCTTTCGTGATAGCCGGAGCTAAATCGGTAGACTCGCGAGTAAAAACCACAATCGTGGTGATTACTTAGTTGGTCCACGAGTTTGTCGTAGCACTGGAGAAGGAAGAGAAGGAAAAGAAGGAGGAGGAGGCGGAGGAGGATAAGGAGGTGGAGGAGGTGGTGATGATGATGGTGATGGTGATGATGGTGGTAGTAGTAGGGTTGAATCTTTCGGCGAGAAGCGGAGCTGCTTGGAGAAAACCGCAAAGACAAAGCGTGATCCGCCTGCGATTCGTCTCTGTGAATAAGAGAAGGAGACGAAAGAAGATTAGCGGACAGCTCTGAGCGTTGTCATCTCATCCTTTTCTCTCTCTTTCTCTCTCTCTCTCTCTCTTTGTCTCTGTCTCTCTGTCTCTCTTTTTCCGAGCATCCTCCTTCTTCGGCATCGTCATCTTATTTCTTCTTCGGTAGGAGGAGAAAGAGGCTCGCTAATAGAATTCGCAATCCTTTATTTTTCTTCGGTCCCCCGCAACCCTTTGTTTGTTCCTCACCAATTTTCGACGGGGATATTTTTCTTTCTTTGGATACACCTCGTCTTTTTCTCCTTTCTCTTTCTCTCTTTAGAACGTTCCACCTCGACGGCATTGCAGTAGCAAGGATTCTCTTCAGCTGTGGGGACAACTCGAGGACACCAAAACCAAATCTGCATTTTTCTTATCTCTTTTTTCCTTCCCTTCTTATCTTTTCTCATTCGTATGAAATAATATTCCCCACGTCTCTCTCTCTCTCTCTCTTTCTCTCTCTCTCTCTCTCTCTCTCTCTCTCTCTCTCTCTCTCTCTTTCTCCTTTTTTTCTCTTTAAATTATTTTTTGCAAATGAAATTAAATTTATTTATTTATAAAATTTTTCATTCGTTACACGACAATTTCTAACAGTTTGTAATAATCCTTTGTATAAAGACCTATCGGTAGTTAAATATATCGAAGACGATGAGAAGAAGAATCATCAGTGGCAAAAGTTAAACTCGTTGACACGGCACTTGCGAGGTCAAGCAATCGGAGTTTAATTCCCAGCGATCTCTTCTACTCGTTGTCGACTACCGGTATGTTCGTGCAGCTTATTTCCATGCGAAATTAATTATAAGACTAGTAGAATAGATTTTTCTTTCTTTCTTTTTTCTTTTTTTTTTTTCTATTTACACTCGCTTCGTAAAAGAGAAAGAACGATTACTTAACTGTATATCTGATTTCATCGAATCAATTTAATTAATGGGTTCTTAAGAATTGATATCATTTAAAAGGTTTGATAGAAACTTTCGCGTCGAGACGAAAAGATCGATTGAAGATCATTTATCATGTCGATGAGATCCAGCTGTCGTCAACGTGCACGTGCTTTCCTTTTTTCTCTCTCTCTCTCTCTCTTTCTCTTTTTCTCTCTTTTTTTCTCTTCTGTTTTTTTTTCTTATGTTCCTTTTTTCTCCCTTTAATCTCGAAAACACCATACGATACAGCACTTTAAGTGACAGGGGAGGACGGGACGGGGCGGTGCGGGGGACGGGGTCGCTCTTTTTCACTCGCTCCAAATGGAATTCTGTATATTTTTCTACGGTGACGTGATCGAGGAAAAAGCAAAAGGTTCTCGGGAAGGGTCGAGTTAAAGTCGTAGATCTTGCACAGTGTTCATGACACACGAATGGTAATGAGAAAATAGAAGTGTAGAAGAAGTGGTGGCTGATAAAAACTACTTGGACCGACCTGTTGACTTCTTCTTCGTAGCAGACGGAAATGTCATTGCCACGTTCCAACAAAAAACGAAACGGCGGCGGCCTGCTTTTTATTTTCCTTACTTGGACCTTTTCAAGCTCGGAGGTGGGAGGAGAAGATATATATATATACATGCACACATACATACATATATATATATATATATATATATATATATATATATATATATATATGAAAGGAAAAACGAAGAGACACATGGCACTATACAAACGCCACTGCCGTAAAGTGTTAGCGATATGCCCTCTGTCCTGCAAGAACCTTCTTCTTCCTTCCTTCTCCTTTCTCTTCTTATTCTCAGACCTGTTCTTCATCTTTCTCTCTTTCTCTTTCTTTTTTCCTTCTTTCTTTCTCTCTCTCTCTTTCTTTTGTCTCTCTCTCTCCCTCTCTCTCTCTCTCTCTCTCTCTCTCTCTCTTTCTCTCTATCTCTCTCTCTCTTTCGAACGACAAACCCTTTCGTCAGAAAAGGAAGGCAACATCTGGATAGCAAACAACGCGTCTTCGCCTCTCGTAACACAGCTTTCTCTCGTCCTTCCACTTTTTCTCATTCCCTCTTTTATATATCCTAACGTAAAACGTGATACGTAAAGTGACATTTCATTTTAGCAACTCTTTATAATCCTTTGTCACTCTTAGAAGTAGTATCTTAGGTAGTTTTATACTTTGATTTTATTTCTCTCTCTTTCTTTCTCTCTCTTTTTCATTTTTTCTTACTCTTTCTCTTTCTTTTTGAGATTATCAGTTTGATGAATGAAAGAGGCTACGCAAAATTTTTCCTCTTTTTCTTTTCTCTCCTTTTTTTTATTATTTAAATTAGATAATTAATTATTCATTAAAATAGTTATGAAATAGTTATGAAAGTTTCATTTTACATTCGTTTTATGATTTATATTCTCACGAAATATGAAGGAAATTGAATCTACTTTAAATATTAATACACATATATATGTACATATATATATATATATATATATATATATATATATATATATATATGTATGTATGTATGTATGTATGTATGTATGTATGTATGTATGTATGTATGTATGTATGTATAATAGAGATATGCAATTTATACTTAATACCTTTAAATTAATTTATATTCGTTATAGAAATTTCAAACGTGATCTGTGATTCTAATCGAATCGCGAGTAGTTGTAACACATATGTACATACATTATACATTAAAGTTCACGCGATAGGTCCATTAACGAGAAACGGGAAATCTTAGGATATCAAGACATGGAGCGTGCTCGGTGGCCTCTTAATGCCATTGGTACGTCGTAACCGAGGATCACGTCGGGCGTTCTTAGAACGCCCATCAAGCGGAAATCTTTTTATGAGGAAGGATGCGCGAACATGCGGCTCATCTAATCATTCTCAAGATTTCTTCGAACCTATCGTTTTCAGTATCTTCATCGTTCGAGCATATGCTTACGTTTTGTTTAAATCTCTATCATAATTAATATTGTTTTTGTTATTTTCATTTATAATCGGTCATTACGTTAATCATCCATAATGGTATGTAACTTTGAAGACAAACAAACAAACATATACGTATACTTTTTAAATCTTATTTAATTTTTTCATCGCGAAGATTAATTGTAAAAGAGAAAATATTTGCTGAATATAAATTATAATATAAATTTACGTATAATATAATTTTTTTTTTGTTTTTTTTTCTTCTAGAAAAAATATTAAAGTTAATTTGATATTAGAATTAATTCATATTCATTCATTCTATTTAATTCGCATTATATTTTCGATCATTTAATACGACAGACATATTTCATTTTAACATTATTTAAATATTTATTATACATATATGACATTTTAATTTATTTAATATTAACGAACATTTAGTATGATCTGTAAGAATGTATGTACTGGATGATACAAGGTAGTTAGATGATTTAAAAAAATTAATTACTCCTTTCTGAGATATTTCCATTACAAAACTTTTTCAGACGATTTTTATTTTTATTTTTTTCTTTTTTTTTTTTTTTTTTCTTTTTTTATCGAGAACGAAATTTTATTAAGAACCTTTTTATGATGTGAAAACAAAAAAAGAAAAATAAAAAGTAAAAGATCACGAAAGAGAGTAATTGACCTTTTAAAAATAATCTAGATACTTTTGGCCCACCCTCTTTTTCTGCGAATTAAATGAGTTAAGTGCACGTATTGTGTGTGTGTAATATATATATATATATATATTAAAAGGTAATTAATTACATATATATGTACTTTCAAGTTACGTACATATATCGTATAGGAAAAAAGAAGACGCACTCTTCAATTTGGAGATTCGAAACCGGCATCTTCGAACGGCACTCGTTAGCCAGGAATGACGTCGCGCCAACGATCAGCATCGGTGCGATCATGTCATCGAGAATACGATCGATCGACCATGCGCAATCGTCCTCCTAATTGAGCCTGTCCTCTCTTTCTCTCTCTCTCTCTCTCTTTTTCTTTCTCTGTTTCTCTCTCTCTCTCTCTCTCTCTCTCTCTCTTTCTCTCCTTCTTCTGTTCTCTTCTCTTTCTTTTCGAGAGCATTGCTTCCGATCGACCCGAATTCCAGCACGATTTTTTGATAATTATCCTCTTTCTCCTTTTCTTTTGCCACAGATAATACAACATCGAATTCTTGAGATTCTTTATTGTATAATAATACGTTTACGAGGATTTATGAAAAAGATTAATTTGACAAATCCCATAATGAATTGTAATATCTCTGTACTCGTATCTCGATATAAATCAAATGTCGATAAAAAAAAAAAGAAGAACTATTTTGATTTTATTGAAAAAAATATATATTAAGGTTAATGTCAAATTTGTTTAACTTAAGATCGAATCTCGTCTTTGTTAAATCTTTATAGATCGGTACTCATGTGATCCATTTTATTGTCCCTTTTTTGTTTCTTTGTATCAAGTATCCAGATCGTGTCAATCGAATCGAAGACATCATAGACCACAGTTTTAAATTCACGTATTAAATAAATTTTACGTTATTAAATAAATGATAATGCATGACGTATTACATTTATTTCAAATAATTCTAAAATCGAATTAAATCGAGTAAACAAGAAAAAAAGAAAAAGAGAATCAAATAGATCAATACGATAGATAATTTTATCAAAGTAAATCAATTTAATATAATTTAATTTAATGTATTATAACGATAAAATGATTTCTCTGATGAATTATGTATACTTTTATAAGATCGAAATATTGAAAAATCATTGATATTCGTACATTTCATATTTTTTTATTTTTTTATTTTTTTTTACAAGTTTACCGATTCGAAAAAAGTAGGAAAGATTTTTTCGATGGATTGTTCATTCATTCATACGTTCGTACGTACGTTCGTACGTACGTATATATGTTCGTCTGAAGGCACTCAATAAGGCTTTCCTCTCCACGTAGGCACGTAATACGTTCTCAGGACGTTAAACTCGAACGACTATCATACGGCCATTAGCTTATCAATGGGCAACCCCTTGAGCACGAGGGAGTACGAAAATAAAGCGTTGAACCCCGTGAGAACTCAGGCACTTTCTTTTTCCGTCCTCTTCTTTTTCTTTCGACACTTGCCGCTAGCAGCTTCGTTAGAGACAAACTTTTTCGGAGTAGAACGACACGTGGTACCGATCGGTGTCTTTCTCTCTTTTTCTTTACTTCTATACTAGTCTCAAGAACTTACTGACAAAAACGTTCTCGAGACGGACGTTCTGGTAATAAACTTTTTGGGAGAAAAAGAGAGAGAGAAAAAGGGAGGGAAGGAGGGAGTTTAGAGACACTTATAATAAGCTCTCTTCCTTGATTACGCTCAAAAGTTTATTATTAATCTATACGAGAATGTATACTTTCCCACAGCTGATTTAAATTTCCCGCTTGTCGTGAGAGTTTTCTTGATACCCTTTATCTTCACTTATTTATTCTTTTTTTTTTTCTTCTCTCTTTTTCTTTCTTCCTATACGCACGTTATTCATAAATTTACAAATTTACTCGACGCAAGTGGTAAAATGTCAGTTTTTATTTTGCCTCAACTCATTGTTTATTTATAAAATCGAAATTTATATAATTTATATAATTGTATAAATTGATTTGATTTATTGAATTATGGAAATAATCCAAGATTGTCTCGGTTAATAATAGCACTTGATTCGATCGATTGATCTTTTTTTTTTTTTTTTTGTACAGTTAGAGCCATTCGATAAATTCGAACGAAAATTTGATCTTATCGAGAAACCACAACGGTCCGCACGGCTAGGTTTTCATCGACACTTTTCTGCTTTCATGCACGCGCGTGCAGCTGTCTCGACATCGACATCGGCATCGGCATCGGTATTGGCATCGGCATCGGTATTGGCATCGGCAACGGCATCGGCATCGTCGTCGTCGTCGTCGTTGTCGTCGTTGTCGTCATCGTCGTCTTCAGGAATACGAGAAGAGACATGAGAGAGAGAGAGAGAGAGAGAGAGAGAGAGAGACATAGGAGGGACGCGAGACTCGCTGAAACCGCGATCGGTCGAGACATGTTACCGCAAGTGGCGCGTTAAAAAGCCCGATAACTCGGAGCTCACAGCCCACGTACCTAAGTACAGTCAAAAGCAATGATTTTAAAATATCATTTGCATAACATTTCTTCTGATAATTCAATGACATTGATATATGATAACGAATTATATCAAATTTTCTTATTAAAATTATTATCTTTATACATTTTTTCCTTTCATTATTTTCATAAGTAAAATTTTGAATTGACAAGCTAATTATAAATATATTAAAAATCTTTGATATCCATATGATTTATCGACATCGATATTGATTCTCCTTATTAATGATTTCCCATTAAGGATTCTCCAATTATGATTACCATAATATATTGACATCGACGTATATCAAAATCCTTATTGATAATTTATAAAGATCAGAAAAACATTGTATCTGTAGTTTTATTTTATTATCATAAGAAAACAAAATTTTATACTATAATTCGGCCAGTTGCAATACCATGAAGAATATTTTTAAATGCAATTTTTAATTATTAAGATAATTTTTAAGCCCTCTCCACTTTTAAAATTGCAGTCTTTTAAATCTTTTTTTTTCTTGTTATCTTCTAAAAGCATTTTTAAACGATAAGTCAGTAACAATGCTAAAGTGATCCTGTCTTTCTCTTTTATGATACATAAATGCATAATAAAAATAATTTTTTTTTTTCTTTTCGTAATCATAACTAATAAAATATAATCACTATTTTATTAAAATAAAATTCTTTTCGAAAGTCGTCAAAAATCGTTACACTCGACTGTACAACAACTCTCTCGAAAGAAAATGCGCATTGTCGAAGAGCGAAGACTATACTTTACAAGCTTACGATCGAAAAATCTATGTTCCATCTTGGTGAACTGACTGGCCGAGTGTTATGTTTCCAAAACCGCAATATACTTACGTCAACGTTTCATCCATGAGAACGTGCCTATGTATTTTCTTTTCTCTTATATATCCTTGAAAATACCGAAAGGAAGGTATACCACTTCATAATTCTTGTCACTAAAGAATGATATCAATGACATCTGATCGTTTATTTATTTTCTTTTGAAAAAAAAAAAACAAAAAAAAATCTGATGAAATTCGATTGAATCCATTGAATACTGCGTATATAGAAATGAATTGGTAAATAAGGGTTGGTTTTGCATGTAATGGTAAGGCCTAATTAAAAGCTAATGATGATCGGATCGGTCGGTAAGGTAATATGATAGTTCGGTAAACAAGGCTTTTCCTTCAGCTTCTTCCATCGAACGTGGACCACATTCTTTCTTGTTGATGAGAGCAGTAGCAAGAGCAGCAACAGCAGCAGCAGCAGCAGCAGCAACCTATCCCTTTACCCGCAGTCACATTATCCACGTGGGAAGTTTCGCTCGTTCTTACCACCTTCAATACTCTCTCCATAAAGAGTGTACCTCTCTTCGTTCCCCTTCGTACTTACATACATACGAGCTCTCAAATCCTTTTTCGTTTTTCTCCTGGGGGACAACCTTACAAATTAAGACAAGTAAAATCGTAAACAATTAACGTTATTAATTACGATAAAAATTCTTTAGATACGTAAAACATATCTATCGTTAATTTATAAATTCAATAAGAACGTATAAATTAATTCTGACAATATTTATCAGTTATTTATCATTAAAAGGTTATCATCAAAATCTTTCCTTCAGCGAGGATAAAAATTCATTGATATCGAAATTCTCTTTCAAACCTTTTGATTTTTCTTATCGTAGTGATCTTACCGTAGTGACTTTATCTCAGAGACGAAGAGCATTAACGATCGAATCGCATCATTCTCTCTCTCTCTCTCTCTCTCTCTCTCTCTCTCTCTCTCTCTCTCTCTCTGTCTGTCTGTCTGTCTCTTTCTCTCTCTGTCTTTCGGATTCTTATCTCCTTCCTTAATTGATCTCGTCCATTGACCCTTAATTATTCGACGATCTGTTGACCCTTCTCTCCTCTCTTCCTCTCTCCCTCTTTCTCACTCTCTTGTTCGACTCCTCCTCCCACACCTCTCGAGAGGAAAGACGGCACACCGTTTTCCGTCGCTCTCTTAATGGATGCTAATTCGACGGCAGTATTACGGTGCTGTTTCTTAATTAGCCGCTTGTCTCTTCACGAGTAACCGTAGCCAAGGGGCTACGATCGATTTCTCGGGGCTAATTACTCCCTCGCTAGATCAAGAAAACAACCATGTGGCCAATTCGATCAATGAGTCTCTTCTTTACTTATGTATCCACGTATCTATGTCTTTTTCTCTTTACAAAAAACGTGATTCCTTTTGGATATTTCACATTGTAATGGATAAGACGAAGAGAAATATATATAAGCGACATTACAAGTAAGAAAGAGAGAGAGAGAGAGAGGAGAGAGGGAGGGAGAGAGAGAGATGAAAATAGCGAAAAAGAGAGACTCCGTTGGAAGAATTTTGTTCCGGGGAAGAAACGAAGTGAAGTGAAGATGGAGTTTTCGAGGGAGGAAAGGAAGATCTTCAGAAAGAGGGAGTAGGAGAGAGAGAGAGAGAGAGAGAGAGAGAGAGAGAAAGAGAGAAAGAGAAAGAGAGGAGTCCATTAACATTCGGCGCGGCAAATTACAAGCCGAGACACTAATGGAACCAGTACGGGTGGCTGCCTTCTCGGTCCACTGGCCATTGATGGTGGGTGGTGGTGTTACCGTCCTCTTCCTCATCCTTTCTCTTCATCTTCTCCTTCTTCTTCTTCTTCTTCTTCTTTTCCTTCTTCTTGAAAGATGACGAAAGAGAGAGACAAAGAGCGAGACAAAGAGAGAGAGAGAGAGAGGGAGATAGGGTGGGAGGGAGAAAGAGAGGTTTCGCGATAAACACCAGGCACGGCTCTTTCCCGACAATGCGGCAAACCGAGTCTTTTTCCCTTTCACGACACCACCTCCTAATCTCTAACATTTTCTCTCTTTCAGTCTCCACAATTGCTCTTCTCTTCTCATCGTTAGAGGCAAGTCAAGGAGGACCGGAGATTCGAGGCCCTTCATTGTCATTGCCTCTCTCTCTCTCTCTCTCTCTCTCTCTTTATATATATATTTTTTCTTCTTCTTCTTCTTCTGCTTCTTCTCCTTGTTCTTTTCTTTTTTTTCGGAGAACGTCCGGTCGCCGACCGAGACTAACCGTCGCGAAAATTGCGAGAGTGGAATCTCGTGGGACTACTTTTGAAGAGAAATTCTGCAGGAGTATGTGAAGTTCGACATGTTTTCGATGACTTTTCACGGAGGGAATTTCTTAGTAAGGTTGACAAATTCGTATACGTATGTATGTACACTTACACGTATATGTATATGTATATGTATATGTATATGTATATGTATATGTATATGTATATGTATATGTATATGTATATGTATATGTATATGTATATGTATATGTATATGTATATGTATATGTATATGTATATGTATATGTATATGTATATAGGTATGTGTATCTCTGTACATACCATACATATATACGTATGTCCGTTACGGGCTACTTAATTATTCTCCGGCCCTCTTTCTCATCGGCCGTTTAAAGGCAGATCATTGGAGAAATTACAGGAGCTCGATTTCGATTTCGAGGAGTGCCGTAGAGATTAATTCGTGATATAAAGAATATATTTGGGTCGGGTTACGTCTGAAGTAACGCGATCAAAAGCCGTGGCCCCTCTTCTTGCATAACTTTTTTCAAGCATCTTCGGTTGCCGACGATAACGTGGCAAAGGACGTCGATCGAACGATCAATCGTTCGATCATTCGATCGCACGACATCGAAAAATCATGTTCACCTACTTAACCGTTGGAGAATTGACTTTTATTGGTAGTGAGGAAGCGGCCGAACGGAGAGAAGAGGAAGGAGGTGCGGCGCCTCGTAAGAAAAGAGACGAGTATGTAAGATACATACACTCTTTTAAGGTGCCTTGGAAAAAGCATCTGTGCTCTGGCATTCCGTGTCGCAAAAAGTCATTTCCCTTTTTGGTGATGAAGGTGGAAACGTAATGCTAACTGAAATGGCACCAATAATCTCGCAACTTTTATATCTTCCTCTATCTCTCTCTCTCTCTCTCTCTCTCTCTCTCTCTCTCTTTCTCTCTCTCTCTTTCCTTTTCTTTTTATTTTTCTTCGAGCTTCTTACCTTTCTTGGTTGTGGTGCAAATAATCGGGAGAGATACGAAAGAATTCGCCGTAGGCGAATACGTATTACCAAATTCATGATATCTACGTAGGTATCTAAATTTATGATCATATTTTTTCTTATTTCTTTTTTATTTCTTTTTCTTATTCTTTCTTTTCTTTTTTTCTTTCTAAAAATGATCACGATATAATCGATAATTTTAATTTTCGTTCTCGATACGTTCGACCAACATCACTTCTATGGCGAGTTTTAATTTTTTATTTTAAGCGTACGATAATTAAATTTTGTATATAGATCATTGATATCGATACTGGCCATTTATTTACGAAAATATTTATCAACGTAATAATGTTAGAAAAGTCTCGAAAAAAGTTTCCGGTCTTATATTCACAAAGGTTTTCTTTTCTTTTTCTTCTTGTTTTTTTTTATATTTGAAATCTTGAATAATTAACTAATTAAATGTAATTATAATTTCAAGTCGCCATCCTAAGTCGAATACTATGAGAAATATTTTTCTTCTTTGTTTTTTTTTTTCTTTTTTTTTGTGAATACGCACTCACGTCATCTCTGTTGGCCAATTAAGTGGGCAAAGATCGGTAATTCGCGTCGTCGACATACCGCGCGAATTGCAATTTTAGATGCTCGTTTAGATAGCAGACAAGCAAAATCGCAGGGTCGTTCGTCATGTCTCGCAGGAGAGAGAAGAACTCGCGCGTCTCGAATTTACGAGGCAATTTCGGCGAACGATCCGTTAATTTCCGGCTGATAAGAGGCGCGATAAATTCGCGGAAATCTCGATTATCGATCTTCCTCGCAATTCTTTTGCGAATTCTCCACGATCGAGTCTTATTAATTTGCCACGAAAGGCGACGGCTTTCCCACACCCTTCTCCCCTCAACCCTATCTTCTGCCATTTTTTATTCTCGTCACTTCGAATAAATGTTTTTTTCCTTTTGGTTTTTTTTTGTTTTTTGTTTTTTGTTTTTTTATGAAATAATCGTAAATTACGTAAAATAATTTATTTAACGGCGACGAAACGTTCAGTATGACTAAATAATCGATGTTTCTCTATCTTAAAATCAATCTCTCCTTTCGTATTCATACAACGTGAAGGAAATATTATCTAATAGATATATTTCTCTATTGATAGAATTTATTTAACATGATAATTAGATTATTTAACGCAGCTTAGTTTGTTCATGGGATATTTTCTTTGTTATGTTCAACTTTAATGTTTCCATAAAATATTTTCTTAAAATCGATTCTTTTGTAGAATCAGCTGGTAAAAGTACGATTAACAGTAGGATAGAACAAGTATATGTTTGCCTTATTATTTAGAATTCTTAGCACTTTTTCGTCTTTCAACAGGCTTTTTTTTTCTTTCTTTTTCATTTTTTTTCTTTTTTTTTTCTTTTTTTTCTTCTTTTTGCTTTAAATTGATTATTAAATCCTATAGGGATTTAATAAAACGTTTGATTAAATGTTAGATCGTACGTAATCGGTCGACGTTTCTATCGTTTACTTTGATAATCTTGATCTAAGGAATTATCATCCAATCAACGTAGAAAAAGAGAGAGATAGAGAGAGATTCACCGGACGATTAAGTCGAACAATAACTTCAATCCTCTTGAAGCACGTATACTATAAATGTATAAATGTTTCTTATGTTCGTTCGCGGTGAGCAAAGCATACCGACTTGCGTACTACGAAGAGAAGCGTTCACATCGAAGGGTGAATCTAATTCCGCGAAAAAAATGTGAAATAACCGACGAGATGAGCACGAGTAGTAGAGGAGAGCAGTCTCCTCTCTATTCCTATCTTCTTTCAAGTTCGTTTCAACGTCTCAGAATCGAAAGGGCAACGGCGTAGATAGCAAAGCTATCTCGAAGTGGAATTAGTTGGAGGCAATTTGCATCGAAATGCGAATTGATACGAGACTCGGTCTCATTTTCCTTTTACAAACACGCACGTACGCGTAAGCATCGATGATGATCGAATCTATCTCTCTCTCTCTCTCTCTCTCCCTCTCTCTCTCTCTCTCTCCCTCTCTCTTTCTCTCCCTCTCTCTTTCTCTATCTCTCTTCCCCCCCCCCCTTTTGTTTTTCCAATTCTATAGTCAATTTAAGATCGAGATCTCTGATTTATAACCAATTGATGTGACTCGTTAGAATCATCGAGATGAACTGTTATATTTTTTTCTATTTTGTTTCCCCCCTTTTCTTTTCCCTCCAGCCGTCTCCCTTATTCTCTCCCCCCTCCCCCCTCCCTCCTCCCCAAAACGATCTCTATTTCAGTGTTCGTGAGTTCGTTCTAGCTTGTGTTGTATCGAGAATAAAAAAAAAAAAAAAAAGAAAAAAAATACAGAAAAGAAATCAAACAACAAAAATCATTGCACAAGAATGACGTTGTCTGTTGTAGATCCTCGAAGCTCGCTAAACTTGACTTAACGCATAAGGGAAATATTTACTAGTGGAGGTCGATAAATCGCTTACTCCCCTCATCTCCTCTTCTCTCCCCCTCCCCCTCCAACCACTCTAGCATCGTTTTCTAGTTTCCCTTGTGAGAGTCACTCTCGGAGTCGTGCGTGCTCTCCGGCCCTGACCGGTAGTCAAGAAGAAACTTGCTGCCGGCGAGTAATGGCCGTGGAATCGTTGCTTCCGTTTATAGAGATACCGGCTGCAGCTTTCTTTCTAAACGTGCGCCCGCGAGAGACCAACACACTTACACTTATTTATATATAAGGTATAAAAATTTTAGATATATTAGAGACTTTTAAAAGAATTTATCAAATTTTAATCAGCCCGAAAGAAGGAAGAAGAAAAAGAAAAGGAAAAAAAGAAAGAAGAAAAACGTTTTGATGTTTCAACGAAAAAGAAAAAAAAGAAGAAAAAAAAAGAAAAAATCGTTCTATTCTTCATTTTTCTATTCGATAAATCCATACAATTTATATTTACGATCTATATAAGTGCAAATTATTTTTTATTTAAATCGAAAGTAGCAGCGAATGAAGATAAATTGGATGAAATTTTAGGAAAGATAATTAAACATTTGTATCATTTCTTTCCTTTCTTCTTTTTTTGTCCTTTTTTTTTTCTTTTTTATTTCCTCAATAACATATCACCTCTACGTTCTCATCAATGATTTCGATTCGAACGAAAAATATTATAAATTGATTAATTAAAACGAAACATCTTATATACGCTCTCTTTACGTTTTTCATTCTATCGTATACAATACAAACATAGAGAAAATGTAAAGAAGAAGGTTGGCAGGGAGTAAAGAAGCGTCGAGTGGAGGTTGAGAAGATGAAGGGGCGGGGAGTAGGGTGAAAGAGGGGTTGTTGAAAAAGATCAAAGGGTGGGGAGAAAACACACGAGCGAACTACTGGCAGCTGCAACCGTGGACAATAAGCACGTCGATACGTTCCTGTCTCTTCCTTCTTTTCCCTTGGTACGTGCACGTTCCACGTCCCCTCCCTCTCCTCCCTTTACCCTCTCTTTCTCTCTCTTTTCCCCTCTTTACCGATCCTATCTCTTCGTCCTCGACTACCACACGCGAGTTATCTTCTTCTCTTGGTTACCTTGTCCCTTTTTTATTCCCGAAGGAGTATCGATGCGTTAGAACCTTAAGCGGACATCCGCGACTCGATCCTCTCGAAGAAAGGCGGGGATGGTTAGTTGGCAGGGGGAGGGAAAGAGATCCGAGATATTCTTTCTTCCTATTTTTTTATAATTAAAATTATAAATAAAATTATAAAGATAATTCTCCCGATCCAACAATGTTTTCTAATATTTCCTTTTTCTTTCGTTTAATCAGATATACTTTTATTTATGATTTACTAATTTTTGATTTACGAATTATATTGGAACTCGAAGTCCATAATTCATCGTATACATTATTGTTATTCGTATATATATATATATATATATATATATATATATATATATATATATATATATATATAATGTGTGTATGTATCTTTTGTTTATTTATCGAGCACATACTTCATAGTACGTATAATATGTATATATTTTTCGTTTCGATAATAATACGGAAATTTTTGTATTTAGATTTGGTTTTTGTACGAGAGAATTTTTGTAAGCTCCATGATGTTGAATGTATAAAAGAGTTTTAGAAAAGTCTTTAGAACCGAGTTCGTTTGAGAAAAGGTACATACAGGTTACTATTAAAGGGAGGACTCGTCCCTAGTTTCTTCTTCGCCACAGTCTTTTCTAGCGAAAGCGAGAGAGAGAGAAAGAGAGAGAGATCGGTCGAGTGTACAATACGAGTCTCGACTTCCGATCATTAGGAGCCGTTAGAATGAAGCTCCTCCTCTTTATACAGACTCGATGGGACGCCTAGTTACGATTCCTTTTTCGAGCAAACCCAGGTATCAACCTGTTCGTTAGAACGGTGCACCCAACCGCACCTTTCTAAGTTCGATAACTCGTATATACAACGTCGTTCAAGTTTTCGCAGAATTGAAATCCCTTTAGTGGAAATATAATAATGTAGATTAACTATCGTGGATAATGTACTGTGATTAGAAACAAAACAAAAAATAAATAAATAAATAAAAAATAAAAAAAGTTAATCATATGGATTACAGTCATGGCAGATGGATGATTAATTAACGAAAATGATAATCGTAATAAAATCTTTATTATGATAATCTTGAAACGCGATAATTTATATATACAGGTATAAGGAACTAACGTATTAGTTTATTAACTATATAAGATAAAGTGCTAAACGCATTTTCTACATGGAGCTACACGCATGGTAATTACCATCGAGCGCGAACAAACTCGACGAGAACCAAGATTAGCCATTATCGATAAACTTAATTAACACCTGAGATATATTGTAGATGACAACGAGCAGAAAAAGAATTATTTGCTTGATAGAATTTGTTATTTATCCGGAAAGGGATAATTATAAAAAAAATAATTATAATCGATGATAAAGCGAACTAGATGGAAAGAGAGAAAAAAGGAAAGCATATATATATAAATTATATATACATTCATTAAAGGATATACATATTATATATATATAATATATAATATATATATATATATATAATATATAATATATCTATATAATATATAATATATATATATATAATATATAATATATAATATATATATATAAAAGAAAAAAGGAAAGGATCTGTGTAATTTTAAAATATATGTTCAATTGAATATATGTGTGTATATATATATTTTTTTTTGTGTGTGCTTGTGTATATACGCATATATGCAATTGAAAGAAAGAAGATTTTATGTAAGGATCAACCAACGTGCAATTCAGCCACTGACAATGAACCAACTAATAACTGTGTGCTATAATAAATAATACATGGTAGTGACCAAACTCAAAGGACACCGTACGTTTCGTGTCTTGCAATAAAACGATTTCGATCCTTCGTGGAAGACTTAACACCATGGTCGAACCCTTTTCGCAAGAAACGATTAAAATTATCTTCAAAACCGTTCAACTGGAACAGTACCGGAATACGCAACAGAGATTGTTTCTCTCTTTCTCTTTTCTTTTCTCTCTTTCTTTTCCTTCTTCTCTCTATCTCTCTCTCTCTCTCTCTCTCTCTCTCTCTCTCTCACTTTCTTATTCGAATCTTCACACATTAAATTTGTCTCGAAGTATTTCTAATCTTATCGTGACCATAAAGAAATATTCCGTTTACTTTCCGCGAGATTACATTTTTTAATTTATCAATTTATCGAATTCTATGCAATCTAGACCTTGGATATGAATGCACTTTTCGTTTATCGTTATATACTTTTTTTTATATCTAAGGAAAAAAAAAGTAAACAGTTATTCCAAATTATTATATGATATATTTTATATTTATACAATTAATATATATATATATATATATATATATATATATATAAATTTTAATCGATTTTAATTTCTTATCGTTGTTATTTCAGCTGCACATCAAAATACGTCGGAGAGTACTGTCAACATTTGAACCCCTGTCATACTGGACCACGTTGTCAAAACGGTGGTTCCTGTAGAGTGAGAGAGATCATAGGAGGTGGAACACCATCGTTCACGTGTTCCTGTCCTGTTGGATTTACTGCTAGTCTCTGTGAAATTCCGATTGACAATGCCTGCGATTCCTCGCCCTGTCTCAACGGTGCCACCTGTAATCTTAAGTCTTTATACGAGTACGTGTGCATGTGCGCGACAGGCTATACAGGTAAGTTGATCCTTAAATATCATTTAAAAAACAAAAATTAAATGTAAAAATATATTTAAGGTCGATTAAAAACTAAAAAAAACGAACGCATCAAAGCGATAAACTACGACAACGTCTGACGCTATTAAGAAGAAAAAAAAATAAATAAAAAGAAAGGGGAAAAAAAAAGAATGAAAAGAAAACAGAAAAAGAAAAGTAATAAGAATTTGATTTAAGTACGTAAAATATATTCATATATGTGCATGTACATACGAATTTTTTTTTTTTTTTAAATTCACACATTAATCAGTAGCATACGAATAGTCGTATTTCGAGTAGCGATGTTCAATGATATATTTGCGATTATAGAAGTTGGAGGTTGCAATGAAAACGTCGACGTTCTACTACATTATTATTATCATTATTCGTCATAAATAGAGTGGGCAGGAAGGTAAGACCGGGCAACGAGTACGGAAGACGGCGATTGCATTACGATCGTCTAAGAATGTCGGCGGCTTTATAATATATTGCGGGAAATAAAGTGAAAACTTTAACGATGATGACCGCTCGTAGAAGGCACTCGCCAACGACGCTCGTCAATCCGTACGAATCGCGGAAATAGGAGGCAATACCGTAGATAGTTCCTTATCTTTATAGGGATGTGCACGTTCACTCGAAAAATAAATCCGAGGAAGGGAGAATTCAATAAAGAGAAAGAGAGAGAGAGAGAGAGAGAGAGAGAACGAAGAACGATGGAAAGAGAGAAAGAAAGAGAAGTCTACGTTTGCTGGATAATTGGCCAAGTCCAAGGCAACGTTTAACTATGGCGGTACCCTTTTGAATCAGTGGTTCTCCCTTTCTAACGCCCTATGATATCGCTATCGATATCGAATTTTTCTCAAGTATCAAGATAAGATCTGTCTAAATTCAAAAAAAAAACTTTTATCTTAAAATCATTGTCGGTTAAGTGAGATTTGTTTTTTTCTTCTTTCTTTCTTTCTTTCTTTTTTTGTTTCTTTCTTTTCTTTTTCTTTTTTTTCTTTTTTTCCCTTATCGATGAACTCTGTAATGAAAAGTATACTGAATATTTTTAATATGACATAAAATTGAAGAAAGAAAAAATGATAAAAGTTTATGATAAAAGTTGTAAAATTTTCACGATTTATCGATGATACAAAATCAATTTTAAATATTAATTTCGATATGAATAATAATATTTGAAGTGTAACTTTCTTTAAATTATTATAAATATGAAGGGAATCGGAAAGTAATGTCGTTTCTGCGCATGTCGATATTTGATTGTGATTAAAAATAAAAACTTGTTAAAAATTTATTCGTTTGAATTTAATTTAAGAAAGCGACATTACTTTCCGGTCCCCCTAATATATTGCAAAGGAAAAAAAAGGAAAGAGAACCGCTATCAAACATTTAAACAGAACAAGACCGTTAAGATCGAGAAAGAAAGGGGAGAATCTTAAAAAGAAAAGAAAAAGAAAGAAAGAGAGCAAGTAGTGACTCTAGTAATTAGTTCCACTAATCGGTAAACTAGAAGAAGGGATGAGACGATACCTTTCCTGCTATAGATATTTGCCCTAACAACGTTAAACGGAATGTTCAGAGATATCTCTACTTAGCGAAAGGAAATATAGAAGACTTTGCCAGCAGAATAAAATTAATTTATTCGCTCATTGCGATTCGATAACCATATAATTTTAATCCTATACTCCTTAATATGATGTTTTACGCGTTCATCCGTTATAGATATAGAAACGTAAATTTTCAAACATTCAATTAGAATTTTATTTATTTGAAATTATTTGCGATAAAAGAAAATTGAAAGGGAATTAAGATTTTTTTTTTTTCTTTTTTTTTTTTATCAAAAATAATTTAATTCTCAATGAATTGATATTATAAGTTTAATAATTATGAAATTTATTATAATAAATATCAATATTTTTTTTATAAACGCTATTCCTAACTTTTACTGTTTTAACATACGCAAGTAAATTGTAATTCGCAAATAAGTGACAATTTTATTGTAATAAATTCCTCGATTACGTAATTAAATTTGTTATTATTAGTTAAAATTTCATTTTATTATGGTGACTATTAAATATTTATTAAATATTTTTTTTTTCACAGGAGAACATTGTGAACGGGAGGATTATTGTGCTTCGTCACCCTGTCGAAACGGTGCCGAGTGTCGTTCATTGGAGGACAGTTACAAGTGCACGTGTGCATTGGGCTTCGCCGGACGCAATTGTGCCGATGACATCGATGAATGTGAGAGGAATCCGTGCAAGCATGGTACTTGCAAGAATATTCATGGATCTTACAAGTAAGTTCTAATGTAATAAACTTCATTTGTTTTAATGATATTCATTAATTAATCTTACTTTAAGCATTAGGTCGTTGAAATGATTAGCAAAGATTACTTGTACCGTTATTTGAAATTACAATTCTTTAATCAAAATATAAAATTTGCTTAATCATTTCTAAATATATATAATCATTTATATATATATATATATATATATATATATATATATATATATATATTATATATGTACGCACGTTTACGTATTTATTAATTTAACGTAATCGAATTCGTTTAATCAAAGCGCTTATTCGCCGTTTAATATTTAACGAGCATCCACGGGGGAGAATTACCATTCACCCGTTCATTCTATTCAATACGGGTGAAGTAATGATTAGTAACGTGAGAGAGGTCTCCAGAGTTGTTAAATAATTTATGAAGAAATATTTTATTCAATATGGCAGAATAGGAGCTTCATTTATTGATAAATTATTATAATAACGTACGATCGGACTATAACGAATCTTCGAATGTCTATAATATCATATAATATAGTAATATATTTGATATTATGAAAAATTGTCCATAAGAAGATTAAAAAGAGAAAAAAAGGAGAGAGAAAAAAAATGAAAAAAAAAAGAAAAAACAGAAAATCTATTGACATTTTCTCATATAATCAAATACAATTTCTTCTTCTTCTTCCTCCTTCTTCTCCTCCTCTTTGCGTAACGGTGCCGTACAACGAGCAACGAACCGAGCTTTGATAATACAAAGAACGATAAAGGTCCCTATTGTCGGATCGACATAGAATAAAAAGCTGGAGCGGATGTGCACGGTCACGATCTCGGCATGTGGTTAATCGATTATGTTAGTAGATATAGAATTTACGCAGTTAAGATCTCGTTGTTAACGTGATAAAAAGAAAGAAGAGAAAATAAGAGAAGGAAGAAATGAGAAGGAAAAAGGAAAGAAGAAACGAAGAAAAAAAAAAAGAAGAAAGAAAAGAAAACGAGTGAAGTGGAGCGAGATACGATAGAGATTGGTGATGATAGTTAGGTAGGGTTAAAGGAAAAGGAGAAGGAAAGAGAAGGACTTGCTGCAAGTGTCGTTCGTATTTTGCCGCGCAATTACCGATTGTACACGGACGGTGGAGCGCGGAACGCGGAACGCGGAACGCATAACGACGCGGAACAACGACGTGGAACAACGAGGACTCATCGACTCGATCCCACGGCTCATTACGGATTTACTCGTAATTCAACGTTGCGTCGTCTTTCGGACGAAAGCGTCTTTTAGTCTCCGCCCTCGAATTCTCATCTCCTATCTCATAATCCGAAAAAGAGCGGAACGATCCGCCAATATATACATACGTATATTGTATATGTATATATAACTACTTACGTTCTCTTTCTTTTGAGCTTTCGAAATACATCGACGTAATAAATTTAACTATAGGGCTCAGACAATTTTTCAATTAAAATACCAAATTCTTTATTTAAATGCAAATCGTTTCGCATATTTATTACAGGTTGAAACATTTCAACCAGTCTAAATATTACTCTCGTTTATATTGTAAATAACAAGTTATATTTTCCAATTTAATCACATTAATTGATTATATTTTTTTAAACCCTTTGTAAATCATCAAATCGTAAAATATCGGATGTAGTTGATCAATGAGCAGATATAAGTTTGACGAAAACAAACAAACATTTGACTTGATCAATTGACGTTTTATTTATATTTTCCTAATATATCAGATAAAATTAAAAATATTTGCGATGGATTTTATTTATTATTTTCTTTTTCTTTTTCTTTTTTTTTTTTTTTTTTCAAGAAAGATAGATAGTACCATAATGATCAATTTTTACTAATGTCGAAAAGAAGATTTAAATGATTTAAAAAGAAAAGAAAAAGAGAAAGGAAAGGAAAATAATAGAAAAAAAGAAAAGAAGCAAGGAAAGGAAAAAAGGGCGAGGAAAGAAAAGGAAGGAAGAAGGTGCATCGCGGAAAAGAAACGAGCTCGGCAAAAACTGGTTTCACCCGGGGACTCTCGATGCCGGGTGGCGAGGAGAACATAAATCCGCGCTTTGTTGAGATCGAGTCGAGATTAATCGAGGACCGAGTCGAGTTGACTGCACGAGGCCAGATAATGTCCCTTGGGCTCTACATTATATTGAATTATATCGGCTTCGATGCCGTTCGGTCAGTAACTCTGTGTCTTTCGATCTATGCTTTTCTTTTATTTTTTATTCGACAATGTTTTTATTCGAATCTTCTACCTTTAACACAGACGTAAACGATGTATAACTAAATCATGAAGCGTGCAAATTTATTTATTTTGTTAATAGGATCGTAAGAACTTTTTATTATATACATACATACATACATACATACATACATACATACATACATACATACATACATACATATGTATTAATTGCATTACAAGAAAAAGAAAACTAATTTACTGGATAATTCTCTCTCTCACTCTCTCTCTCTTTCTCTCTCTCTCTTTTTTTTTCTTTGTTCGTTTTATTCATTTCTTTATAATATAATAAACATATATGTAAAAATATTTATACAAGATATGAAACAAGATATTTACAATTTTATCTGATTTAAGATGGAAGAAGATCAATATGAACTTTTTAAATAGTACAATATTTATTTTAACAAAAAATATGAAAAAATATAAAAAAAAAATCCGTATGAGTTCATTAATAACATAGAAAAATAGAAACTTGAAAAAATTCTTAAGAAATCATTCTTTACCGACATATATCTATATGTATATGGAACGAAATCAAGGAGTTCGAGAAGCACAAAGAATGTAGGCGTGACGCGATTAGGCGAGTTAAAAGCACCAAGAGTTCCCTCATCGCGATACCGATCGCGTCCTCGAATAGCCGTAGATTCTTGCGAGCGTGCACGGAGGAGCAATAACGCTCGATCGAGGCTAATAAAGACTTTGATGTGCCACGGCTGACCGCCGAGTCTGACCGCCAGGTGGTACAGGTAGGAGCTACTATATTATTAAATAGTTATGGTCGATCGAGGGACGAGGGCGGATCATGTATCTTGCCGAGGACAAATGCCTTATAGCGAGAAAATTTACGCGAGCTCGTGTCCTGACACGAGATAAAAATTCGTCTAACGTTTTACAAATATATTTCGATCTATTGAATATTCGATAACATTGAATCATGATTTTCGAAGGAACGAACTTATTATAATGAATCTCATCGGCAATTCTTTCTGTTTTTTATATTATATTAATTTGTTAATCGTACATTTAATGGGACGATTGAAAATTCATTACGATCAATTGTTTCATTTCTATTGTTAATTATGTGTTCTTATCGTTTTATAATATCATTAAAAATCATTACAACACTAGCATCAATTATTTTATTATTTTTCGTTTTGTTTTAGATCACAATATATGTGTCTATATATATATATATATATATATAATTTAGAGATCCAACGAATCATAAATAAATATAGTTATATATAATATATATTATATTATATTACATATTATGTACAATTTTTATGATTCGTTAGGAGTTATAGATTCACCTTCTGTTTCATCATTATTAGATATTATTTATTAAAAATAATCGTTCTTTAACGGAGTTTAACTCTCTCTTATCTTTCTTTTAATCTAAATTATAGTACAGGTCATCAAGTTGACCTTACCAAACGAATATTTGTTGGAATTCAAGAAAATATTAAAAGCAATGTAAAGTTGTTAACCGGATCTCGGGTCGAATGTTGCACGCATAAATACTCGTTTACACTTCGTCGTGGGATATTATCTTTTCGCGTTTCATTTCTTCATTCATCTTGTCCGCTTGAAGGGGTGGTAGGTATATATCGATATGGATTCAGGGCTATAAACTGGCATGGTGGGTGAGTGAGCATGAAAGAGATAGAGAAAAAGAAAAAGGAGAGAGAAAAAGAGTGTGAGAGAAAGAGAGAGAGAGAGATAGAGAGAGAGAGAGAGAGAGAGAGAGAGCGCACGTGTTAGGGGAAGGATGTGATTTATGAAATAATCTGCCCGAAGTGGAATTTAATTGAGCGGAGGCGAGTCAAAAGGAAAAGTAAATGGCATACCTTCTTAACCTTCTTCGATGGATCCACGATAAATGTTGATAAATGTTGATAAGGGATTATAATTTTATACCATATGATCGTTTTTAAAATTCACAAAATTTTATAATTAACGTCCGAACTTCATTAAAATTTCCATCGTTTATTATAAGAAATATTTTACAACAGGCATGTTCACCATGAAAATTTTTTCGTATCGATTTATTTTATCACCTTCATCAGTTCGATAATAAACTCGATGTAATTATTCTAATGAAATCATTCTAGTGAAACGTTTATATGTTCATAAATACATATATTAATGCTTAAGTATAGTTGTAAAACTCAGAACGATTGTGTCATCGTTCTCACATCAAAGAATCATTGTTCACTTTATTAACATAAAGTAATGTATTTTTCTATATGTTCTAAATACCGGGTGTGGCATTGATATTATCTCGATCACCTTGAATCTTTTCTTCTTTTTTTATTAACATGTAAGAATGCATTTACGTGTACATACGTATTGTTGAAAATATATATTGAACATAAAACGATGAATCTTTTATAATCGAATTTGCTTGACATAATAAAAAAAAAAGAATTATATACGTAACATATAAATTAATTTTCGTATATAAACTAATAATTCGATAATATCTAATAACAGAGAAAAAATATGAAATAAAATGGATATATGTATTTATATACGTGTTTACAATTTTCGAAAGAAAAAAAAAAAAAGAAAAAAAAAGATGAAATGAAAATGAAATAAGATGGATATATATGTGTTTACAATTAAAAAAAAAAAAAAAAAAAAAAAGAAAAAAGAAAAAAATAAAGATAGATCAGTAAATGCGCGAAGGGAAGATTCAGTTTCAATTTGTAAAGAAATCCATGTAGCAAGGTCGAATTTGCTCGAGTTTAGGCTTCTTTTAGAGTTTCGAAGCGCAATAAAGGAGACCTAGAGCTCTCAGCAAGAGGTCAGACAGGTCGACGAGCGTCCGTGAAACTCCGTTTCTTCGTTGTAAGGAAGGAAGGAAGGAAAGGACTCTTCACTGCTGGCGTTGCTGCTTTTGCTGATGGAAAGAAAAAATAAGGATCTCGAGCAATCCGAGGAACCTGTTTCCTCGGTAGAGAGCAACCGATAACTACGTGCTCGGCATACCGAACGCGCCATTTTCGAATTTCCTCCGAATAACGTAGCCGACGACGACGTCGTTAAGCTTGAGCACCATTAGACGACGTTACCTCGTCTTCTTTTTCATCATCTTCTTCTTCTTCTTCTTCTTCTTCTTCTTCTTCTTCTTTGTGCTCTGCCAACATAGAAAAAGAATACCACTCTTCTCCTCCTTCTCTTTCTCCTTGGCACGCGTGCTCGAATACCCTTACAAATCTTTTTTTCTTCTTTTTCTTTTCTTTTCTTCTCTTTTTCTTTTTTTCTTTTTTTTTCTTTTTTTTTTTTTTTTTCGTAGATAGCACCAACCATTTTATTCCTGTTCTCCGAATAGCGAACCTTTCAAAGACCACGTCGTTTATGTAGTTTCCTTTCCTTCTAACAAAGTTTGACGATTCAACTATGACATTCGCGAAGTCTCTACGAGTTATATTCGTTACATCACGAGCCAACTTTCTCAATGAGAACCTGATATTTTGTTTGTAGAGCTCAAAGGTTCTTATTGTTGTTTGATATATCGGTCTTATTTCTTTTCGAAATTAACTTCGAATTGAATGGGAAGATTTGATGTTACATTCGAAATTTCGAATGAATTCAATGTTAAATATTCTTTTTTTTTAGGTCAACGAGAACAAATATTACGAACAAATATTTTGTCTTTATATCTTATAAAATTAGCTCGAGGAAATCGTTTTGTTAAAAAATTTGACAAAAATTATTTCACACCGATTATTGGATAAAGAAAAATTTCATACATTTATAAGTTTATCCTTTTTCATACCTTATTTTATAATTACACCATCGAACGATAGATATCTCTTCGTAACGACACCTTTCCTTACTTCGTCCATAAATCAACATGATCGAGTTCAAATAGCTTTCTAGAAGGGTGTGCAAGTGCCGTCGATTATTGGCGGCGATTATCGATACTGGATAATCGAGCTCGACCTGGTAAAACGATGGAGTATCACTGCAAGAACGAAATTAGCGCTTTGGGTGACGTAATAATTTCTGTCCCAACGATACTGCTTGTGATTATCAGAACGATTGCGCACGCGTGCACAAACTAATTCAATAAGTAGTGTAGATCTATGATCTATGATCTTTCTATTTTTTTTTCTACAAGAACGAAAGAAAGAAAAAAAAAATGCAAAATATAATCCGAATCTTCGATACATTTATATTTATTTATATTTATGCTGATGATAACACTGTGCGATTAATTCTTTTTTTTTTTTTGTGAAGATACTGATATGAATTACTATATCGATAATGAAATTTAAGATTAAATTAATCATACCATAATAATACAATAGTTTCATTTAAATTTCTTAAATGTTTTCAATCAATCTATTATTCATTACATCTTAAAACATTCCAATCAATCATATAAATGTATTAATTATTACAAATTTTTCTAACGTGTACATTTAGTTTTTCAATATCGAATGCTGAATTAAACGTATACTTGTTACAAACCATATAAATCTTCCTATAAATTAAGTCGAATAATTTATTAAATTCTAAAACATTAATAGCAAATAAATTTATATCTATCGTATTGGAAATTTGTATTGAAATAAAGTCGAGTAGTATCGTTTTATATCTCTCGTAAATAATCAATATATATTTCATTTAGAAAATAATTTCTTTTAATTTCCTTAGAAACGAAGGGAATAAAAAGGAAAAGATTGAAAATTTTTTACAGAAATTAAAGGGAGAAAATAATCGGTCAGTGCATACGTGTGGAAGACTCCACACGAACTGACGTAACGATTATCGAGTCGAACCAATTCAGGCAATTACGTCGGTGGGAAAGCGGCCGGTCGGTGGTGCGTTCTCCATTAGTCGCGTTAATCCGGCGATATGCTCCTTACTTTACGCACGATGCATCCGTTTACGTCATAGACGAACGGCGGACACACAATGCTCAACGCGGAATTAATCGTGGCCTCGACGAGGGCGCGATTAATCAGACATAATTGAGGATTCTCTCGCATACCTAGAAAGAACGACTCGTTCTATTATACGATTTATAATATTTATGCGATTGCTATCGTTTTAACACGTAATTTCCATTATATCTAATTACTTCAAATAAAATTTTACCATATAGTTGAAAACTTAAATATTCAAACTGTATTACAATCGAATAGTTTTGACGATAATGATAATTTATTGAAAACAAAAAGATTTGTTTATTTAAATCATATAGTTTTTTTTTTTTTTTTTAATTTCAATATAATAAAAAAATTTTTCTTTAAATATATTATAAAGATAAGAAAATGTATATTTTTTGTGTTACAACGATAAAAATTTATCACGTATCATATTGTAAATAAATTTTGTAAATAGAATAATATTCTTTTATGCGTCTTAAGATATTATGGTGTATTGGAAATTTTTTTATTTTTTTATTTTTTTTTTTTTTTTGAAGCATTCAATATCCTTTGAATTTATGCTTTTTGTATCTTACGATATGGCTTATATCGTAAAATTTTATAATAAATGAGATTCAAATTTATTGATCGAAGAGACATATATATAGCACTTTCAACAACAAGTAAAATATAATAACAAATTCTTGTATAATTCATAAAATTGCGTTTAATATCTATTTTTAGATGTTGAAGGAATCAAAACGTGTAACTAACATATTTATTTGCGTGTCATTAGATAATAATGACAATTATGAAAATACATAAAAAAAGAGATTCTAAATAGAGAGAAAAAGAGAGAAAGAGAGAGAGAGAGAGAGAGAGAGAGAGAGAGAAAGATCGCGAGTGATTCGCTGTATCCTGTCACGAGAATAAAAAAAAACATATACATGTATGTACATAGAAGTAGTTTCCGCTATTCGTTTTCTTTTTTTTTTTTCATGACCTAGGAATCCATTTTTCTTGCGATTTCCATCGAGGTTTAGATAATTGAACCTTGTTTTACATAACGCCATCGTCCTCGCGTTGAATATTATCCTTCATATACATATTAAGAAGAACATCGAATGAAACGTATACCCTTTCAGATCCCATTAAAATTCCGATTCATGTGAGCCCGACGTAGATACTTCAGCTTGGCTTTTTTTCACCAAAATTACTTCTTACCATCCGAATCGTTGGCAAAAGGAAACAAAAATAAAAACAAAAACGAAAAAAAAACAACACCAAAGAAACAAAAAACGAAAAGAAAAGAAAAAAAGAAAGATAACTCTACGCGTGTGTAACAACGCCGTGGATCGAGCGTCGCTTGCTCACTTCCTAAGGACGTACTTTAATGAGAAGGATCAAGATCGTGCATTCGTGGTAAGATCGAGCGAGACGGAGAAACAAAGTAGGGAGAGGAAGGTTATTAAGCGAAGGGCCGTTTAATATTCCTTTACAAGAACGTTTTCATCGCGTAATTTGATGGGCTCGTAAAGAGACGATCGAGAAGTAAGGATGAAGAAAAGGACAGAAACGCGCCGAGAGAAGCAAAGATGAAAAGGACGGGGATCTCGCGATCGCGATCATCGATCCAATCTTCGTCCTTCCTTGCTCCAATTTAACGTCAATTAAATCCCACCAAACGAATTCACTCCATAACGGCAATTTTCGGAATCGCTAATGACAAAACGGCTCCAATCTTGAATACATTCTCTACCCTGTACTGATTTTTCGATTAATCTCTCTCTCTCTCTCTCTCTCTCTCTCTCTCTCTCTCTCTCACTCTCTCTTTTACTCCTTATTTTTCTGTTTTCTCTTTTCTCGTCGTCCTTCGTCTCCTCCCAAGTATCCTACTCTTTTTCACCGACAACCCAGAAGACGCATTAAGGTCCGAGCGGTCCGAAAAAGCGACTTTTTTGTCGCGATACTTCCTTCCTCTTAACTCCTCCCTACCATTCCGCCATCTTCTCTTGAAAAATGACCGCGAATCGGTCTACCCGTCCAGCACCTCCATTTCGAAACCTTCTTTATTCCGTTCCGACCACTTCTCTTGGTCAATCTCTCTCTTTCTCTTTCTCTCTCTCTCTCTCTCTCTCTCTCTCTCTATCTCTCTCTCTCTCTTTCTCTGTCTCTTTCTCTAGTGTTTTTTCGATGATACGACTGAAGGAAACAAAATAACAGGACGTCGAATCGAATGACGAAATTATGCTGGCCACGGAGACCCTCGCGAGTTCTCGTCTATCGAGATAAAAAAAATTCCAACTAGTCACGAAGAGAGATGCTCGGCATCTTCTCTATCTATTATACTTTCAAAAATCATTAATATAAATGTACGTATATGTATATGTATATGATATTTATGTATGTCGAGTCCTTCCGCGATTGAAATATTTATTCATTCGCTAGTTCCTTCTTATTGTTAGGCATTTCAAATAAGCGACCAACGGAGATCAAACGGAGATACCAATGATTTTAAAAACGTTGCACGTCTGGAAGTCGAAAACCAGATCTCTCGAGGGGTTCTCTCTGGTTCCTAAATCGTCCTTTGACGAATGATGTTTCTTCTTTTTTTCTTATTTTTTTCTCAACGATCTAGTACACGTACATACACGTTTCAAAATTCCTAAATAAGTCAACTCTTCTTTTTTTAGAAACTTTCCTTTCAAAATTGTACTTATTTTAGATATAATCTTAACACGCAAGGGTTAAAATACCATCGAGATGTTACACCCTTTGAAACATGTTTCTATCCTCTCCCTCACCCTCAAATTTTTATTTAGAAAATCATTGTACCCTCATGATCGATATGATGAAAAAAATTAGACATGGAGGCACACGTAGATACATACACGTACATATGTATATATACATACATTTATACATATGTAGACAATTTTGACGAATTGAACCGATCAGAAATCATTGATAGTCGGTCACTCGAAGTAATGGATTATAAGAAATGGGGAGGAAAGGGGACATAGAGTCGAGAGACACTCTCGAAACCGAATATCCTTAGGGTTCGTACTTACAGGGCAATTGCACCCCATCGAGAAGGGAAATCCGAACCATCCCTCTTAACGCTTCGAAGCACAACGCGAGATATATTAACATCGAAAAGAACGCTTCCCGTGACCTAGCATTACAGAATACGGGCAAATAAGAGAAGATGAAAATTTTCAATCAATTGATCGATCGATGCAACAAGAAGTTGAACCTTTAATACCTAAATACTTATTATTGTCGAATATTTCATACTTGATGAACACTTTTACCATATTTCTTTAAATTTGTACATACTCGTATAATATTTTTTCATCATATAAAATTAATTCATTTAATAAAAGGTCCATTGATAATGAATTCTCATGTTCAAAATTAATCTTATGGTTAAAATTAATATTATGCTCAACATTAATCTCACGCTCTGTATTTCACATCAACTTTTACGCCACTCTTCATTCTAGCATTTTAATTATCTCATGTCTAGTTTATCGTAGTATATAATTAATTTATTTACACTCTCTCTCTCTCTCTTCTTTCTCTCTCTCTCTCTTTCTCTCTTACTTCTCACCCTCTTTTGCGTAACTATAGTGTTAATTTTATCGAGTATTCAATATGCAAATAAAGCCTGGGAATGTTACATAGTAATAAATCCCATAAAAATAAAGTCAAACTTTCTAAACCCTAAAGTAAAAAAAAAAAAAAAAAATGAAATAAAAACAACGAAGAAATAACATCTCTTTGTTAATAATCCGAAAAAGTCATTATTATTCTCAATTTAAATGTCACGATGGCATCAGTGAAATCGAATTTTTTTTTGGAACTCAACGACGACATCTTGATCTTTAGAAATGATCTCTGAAATAGTACATAATATTATCGGCATGGTGAATGTAACGAAATAAGGGGACACGCGGCATCCACGAAAAAGTAACGACTCGTGGCGGAGACCCAGGAGCAACGAGGACCATATTGCTTCTGCGAACGGGGGACTTACTTGATAGAAGAGAGAAAGAAAGAGAGGGAGAGAGAAAGAGAGAGGAAGACAGAATATACCTACGACGAAGTCGAACGAAGGGTGACGGAAAGAACCGAAGGTAGTTCGGTGAACGTTCACGAGAGAGAGAGAGAGAGAGAGAGAGAGAGGGAGAAAGAGAGAGAGAAAGAGAGTGGGAGAGAGAGAGAATCGGCTATATGGTCCCAGCAGTGGGGTAGGGGAACCGAATGATGAAGAAGGAACGATAAAGTAGAAAAAGAAAGAGAGAGAGAGTGAGATAGTCGTGTAGAGACCGTAGAACGAGTCGTGAACGGGGAGAGCTGGGCCCGTATATTGAAGGGGGAGGGTAAGCCACGATTGTGGCGCCCTCTGAGCGGCTCTATCCGGAAGATAAGCTTAGTTCATCGCTAGTCGCCCGAGAAGGACGTGCGTTCGTGTGTTTCTCTGTCGAACTCATTGAGTTTGAACCACCTCACACAGTGAGGATACTCGGAGACGTAACTCGTGAGATTAGGCGCGAAAAAAGTGCACGACGTAAAATTTGTGTTTGCTTGTGGGTGGTTTAAAGCGTTCGAAAATAAAGACTCGTACAGTGATACATCGTCGCATAATATTAACTCGAGAATATATATATATATTTTTGTTTTTTTAACCAAATCCTTCTCGTGACAACATCTTTTATAAAGTGTTTTGCCATTGTTCATATTCGATTTCTTCGTATCGAATAAGATATTTTCATTGAATTCTTTCGACATTTTCGTCGAATTTAAGATGACAGAGATGGGGTATTCTCGAGATAACTTTTATTATCAAGTACCGGGAGGATAAGTGTACGTTGTTGTTCTGTTTCTTTTTTTTTTTGTTTTTCCCTCCCTCTCCTCTTTCTTTCTCTCTCTCTCTCTCTCTCTACGAATACCAAAACAACGATCGTGCTTATCTCGTCACGTTTACGTTGAATTACGTGAAAGAAGAAAAAATCGAGACAGTGCGCGTGTGCGCTGCCTTTTTGGAATTTGGAAAAGAAACGATCGCTTCGATTCTGACAGAGGCACGATTTTGGCGTCAGAAAAGCGCATATATTTACGTTAAATGGAATCCTAAGTAATAAGAAGAGTCAAGAGAGAAGATAATTGTTATTTCTACGCCCGAAATAAACAGCCCAAGCACTGTTTTAATTTTGAAGTCGCGAAAGATTCACAAGTGACCAACTCGCGTGACCGTCGGCGAGCGACGCGGCTCGTTCGCGTGTGCGCATGCTCGCGACGGAAAATCCAATGTAACCAAACAAAAGGGGACCTTTCTTATTCTGCTTTTTGTTTTTTCTCTCTCTTTCTCTCTTTCTGTCTCACTCTCTCTCTCTCTCTCTCTCTCTCTGTCTATCTGTCTGTCTCTCACCCTCTCTCTCTTTCCTTGCAAAGTTGACAATAAATTCGTGAAGATGTGGTGTAGAGGGGGTGTAACGATACGTCGAACCTCGACGTTACGTCGGTGACGACAATTTGAGACACTGCTGACATTTTACCTTTGAATCGCCTTACTCTCTTTGTAAATTATTAGCGGATTATTATTATTATTATTATTTGTTTTTTCTTTTTTTTTTTTTTTTGTAATTTTTAATTTTTTTTATATTCTTCTATCCTTAACGTGTTACTACAAAGGTGTTTAACGTGTGAACAAAGGTGAATGATCGATAATCAATTATTATTATTATTATTATTTTTATTATTATTATTATTATTATTATTATTATTATTATTATTATTATTATTATCATCGTGTATCGGGTCAGTGCTCCGTGTATTATTGTCGTTTGGCTGTGATCGTTGGTGTTTATATTATCGGAAGGATAGATTAAGGATAAGAGAAGGAGATTGTGAATTGTCATCAATGAAGGAATGGCGTAAACATTAGCGAAGGTTTCGTCGAAATATGAGGAGTACGTCTTCCTGCGTCTTGAGGACACCGATTACCAGTGAAAATGGATATCACGCACGTCTTTTTGGTGCTTCTACTGGTGCTACGCGTGAGGTGCGTTTTATGTCGATTGTTCTATTTTTTCCTTTTCCTTCTTCGTTTTCTTTTTTCTTTTTCTTTTTCTTTTCTTTTCTTTTTTTTTTGTTTTTGTTTTCGTTTCTTTTTTTATTTATTTATTTTTTTTTTTTTTTTTTTTTTTTTTTTATTTTTTTTTGTAACAATCTCAATATCTCAATGTTAATTCACGTTTTTTACATATGCGTTTTGTCACGTTTAATAACACAACAATCGATTCATCTTGTTTCGTGTATAATATTTTACGTGTTTAACTCATATGTTGTCTATATTATCACTTATTTAACCTTATAATGCATGATTTGATATTTTATAAAGGGTAATCGCACATTATCATAATACCTTTTATCAAATTTAATGAAAAATTAGATTTTTTTTTGTGATATATTTTACATTGGTCCTTAAATTACATTGGACATTAATGCGTCTTATAATTCTACCATTACATGCATTTTTAAGGATTAAAGTTAAATATTACACACATACACACACACATATATATATATATATATGTATGTATGTATGTATTTATGTATGTTTATATGTATGTATCATTAGCAATCGAGAAGTAATATATTTGTTTCTTATTATACGTCGAAGTATAATAAGAAATGTTACGTTTGAAAGCGTATCTCTACGGAAAGCTTAGAAATAATCTCTAGATTAATTCGAGATATCGATCATCGTCTATCGTTAAAAGGATCAAACAGGATAACGAGTATAGAGAAAAAATTATGTATACATATATATATATATATATATATATATCAAATAGAATCGATATGGTAAAAGTAATCGTCAAGTATCTAGTTACCCGTCGACTTTTTCATCCTTCTCGTAGGACCATCCAGTTGGATTTATTAATACGCATATAACATGGATACAGATAGATCGCATTAAGAAGGACGCTGCGTAATTTGCTTTTTGCGCTTGGTTCGCGACGTGCTTTCACGCGTGGATCGTTCCTTTAACCGGTATTATAAATATTGATCGCCACGGTCGTCGACTCGTATTCCAAGTGTCAAGTTATTACGAGAGAGAGAACCACTATTACTATCATGAAATGAGAAAGAGAGATGGAGAGATCGTTTGAAAATATTTATACATTCTTTATCAAAACTTACCGTCTCGCGATTCGCGTGAAAACTCCTTTTCGACATTTATCGGACAAGAGAGAGAGAGAAAGAGAGAGAAACAAAAAATTGTTTATCCGCCTCTTTCTTATAACGATAAAATGATAAATTATAAATATTTCTAATCTTATAAATTTTTTACGATCGAAACTAAATTCCTGCTAGAGAACATTATCGTATTTAACTTCATATCTATGTATTTACATGTATGTATTTATATGTCTGTATGTATGTATGTATGTATGTATGTATGTATGTATGTATGTATGTATGTATGTATGTATATGACTTTTTATGTTTCATTTCGATGAAATCATGTGACTGTGGGTGGCGTTAATAATTAGAGAAATAAAAGGATACGCCAAAAGATCCGGGCATATGCGGCACATGTGTTCCGGAACTACGTAATTTTCTGACGAGTCTCTTTCGTACCAATTGCGGACCATTCGGGATTTATGACGATAGTATAACGGTAACGCCGTTTCAACTGAGACAGAAGAAAAAAAATAAATAATTAAAATTTAATTCAACACTTTTGTAATTAATATCCCGTAAGAAAAAGGATTCGAAAAATTGTCAAATTCAAAAATTGAATCGTTCACGTCACGTTGTTCTCAGATTTATCTTGACAGATATATACATTTTTTTTTTCTTTCTTTCTCTCTTTCGTGAATCATCTTATTTATTTTTTCTTTTATTTATTTTTTTTTTTTTTTTTTTTTTTTTTTTTTTTTTTTTTTTTTTTTTTTTTTTTTTTTTTAATTAAAATGTGATTATGAAAGGGACTCGAAAAATTGACAAAAATAAAAAATTCTCTTTGACGTAAGTTGTCATCGTTTTCAAAACAATTTATCAAACGCGTAATATCTTTATCTTTAATCAGTTCGTTTGTTTTCTTGTTTTGTATTTATTTATTTACGTAATTAATATTAACGAAAGATTGGAAAGTTAAGGATCAAGTGTGACGTCACGATGTTTTAAAACTCGTTATTTCTCTTACTCCTTCCCTCCCCCTTCCCTCCCTCCCACACACAGAAAAAGAAAAAAGATATCTTTCTCGTTAATAATTTGTTTTACTTTCTTTTATTTTTCCTTTTTTGTTTGTGTGTTTAGATGCATGTGTTCGAGCGGTTACACGGGACAGAACTGCGAAAACGAATACATTCCCTGCGATCCATCGCCGTGTCAAAACGGAGGCTCGTGTCGGTCGATCGACGAACTCGAATACCAGTGTTTGTGTCCCGAAGGTGAGTGTGACCCGTCGAGAATATTCTTTTTTTCTTTTTTTCTAGCTTATCTTAACGCACGATCGCCACGACGATCTACCCAATTTCATGAAAGACGAAAGATTTCGTATCTGAACGCGGGATCTTTTCGCGTATTTCACCATCTTCTTTGACCTCGACCCTGTCCGTGACTCGATAGTCCGTTGCTTGAAAGAATCTTTCAAGTAGCTTATCTTTATTATATTTCTTTTATTTTTCTTATTTTCTTTTTTTTTTTTACCCTTAACCTGCTCGAATTAATCTTCGATCAATTCGGAATTTGCATTTTGAAAGAGGTTAATAAACTAAACAAATCATTCTCTTAACGATAAGAAAGAAAATAGAATGTGTTAATCAAGGAGAATATTCATCAAAGAAATAATTAAATCTATCATGCAGCATGATCAATCATACTAGACAACTAGTATCTTTCGTTGTACTAAATATTAGTCGAGAACAATGTACTTATATGTGAACCGGTAATTATGAAAATCTTCTAAGTTTTATATATAACTTATATATAACATAATACATATATATATATGTATTATATATTTATTATTCCAGACATTATTATCTAAAAGTTTAGACTTTTATAGCTCCTGTATATATATACATAAATGTTCTTCCACAAGGAAGAATTTCAAAAGTAATACAAAACAAATTTTGAATTTATTTGGCAATTTTCAAAAGAACTACTATAACATACATTATAGCAAGTACCTCTCGGTGTATGTATGAGATAAAGATTATGTATGTGATCTAAATCATATAGTGTCATATGCATATATAGTTCCTGATTATTATAATATCTTTTTTTTTCAAATTTTAATTTCTCCTGATCACTGGCACATGAATATCTTTCCGCAAGAAAAATGTCAAAAATAGGAATTACGTTTAAGACGTTTGTTTGACAATTTTCATTTGTTTAATAAAAAGGTATTATCACATGCATATCTGAACATCGATTGATACGTATGATCTAGAGATTGATGAAAGTGATCTAAGTCATACAATGTATGTACATATCTATATGGATTTGTTATAATTTTATTTAATTATAATTTTCTTTCGCATTGACATAATAAAAATAAATTCTTTACTTTTTGATTTTTCAAATTTTTTATCTCTCATAATCATTGGCACATGGATATTCTTCCAAAAGAAACAAATTTCAAAAACAGCCTAAAGCGATCTTCCTTCTTGCTTGATAATTTTCACAAGAAAAAGAATGTTGCATCTTTTGGAAAGAAACGTTCCGCGTTCCACTCTGTTTACGTCGGGTAAGAAAGTTCCCGGTTAGAGGGCCTGTTGCGCAAGTTCATTCTTTTGAAGGAGAGAGAGAGGGGGGGGGGGAAAGAAAGAGAGAGAGAGAGAGGGAGGAAAAAAAAGAAAGAGAGAGAGAGAGAGAGAGACAAAGGAGGAGGCTCGTAGGCAGGGCAGCGATTACCCGGTACAACAGGTAGGGCTCGCGAGGGCCACCGAGGGCCCACCGAGGGCCATCTCGAAGGGCCAAGAGAGCAGGGGTGGCACGCCGACACCGCGGCCATTTACGTGCGTGTGTACACGCTGGATGGTTAATGTAAAGCCTAGGGTCAGCCTAGCGTGGCCTCCTCGCTCCTTGGATCACAATGCGTTGTCCTTTCTTTCCCAGGCTGACCACGACCATGGCGACCCCACCACGCTTCTATTCCTTCTTCTTCTTCTCTTCCTCCTCCTCCTCCTCCTCCTCCTCCTCCTCCTCCTCCTCCTCCTCCTCCTCCTCTTTCTTATTTTTATTCCTTTTTTACCTACGCAGAAACCCCCTTCGAACGCGTGCGTGAGCCTTTTTTCAAACCGAGAATTCACCTTTACTCCATTTTTGTCTCCTTTCCCCCCCCCTTTTCTTTTTTTCTTTTTTCCTTTCTTTTCTTTTCTTTTTCTTTTTTTTTTTTTTAATCTTCCTTCGTTATCGTAAATAAATATGAATTATAGTCGTTTTGTGTGATCTCGTTAAACGGAAGGGAAAGAAAAAGACATTATATTGTGAAGTAGGTTAATATCGGTATATTATACTATAGATAATTTGTATTTAATTTTGACCGGGGTTGGTTTAAACGATTTGTACGAATTCGTTAAACGATGGAACTATTAATTGGGATTAATTATTATTATATATAACGAATGGTGAATTTGGGGATATCCTTTGTACGATCATCTCGCGAAACAAAATTGAGCTGTAGGCGAGTTTCGTAGAAAATTGATGGATATATCTTCCTCTTTTTCTATTCCATTCTTCGACGTCCTAGAGAGAAAAGGGAAGAGGCGTCTTTCGTTTATGAGTTACATTAACCACGAAAATGCCACGTTATTCTCCTTTAGGTTGGAAAACGTTCGTTTAAGAAGCTCACCTCGAAAGCCATAACTCAAGAAACGCTCGTATAACTATAAGCGAAGTGGATTTTATTTCGGTATTCTACCCGGCTTTTTTTCTTTTCTTTTTCTTTTTTTTTTTTTTTTTTTTTTTTTTTTTTTTTTTAATTTTTTTTTCTTTAACGAGAACCATAGCTAGGCCCCCTGTATTCTATCATTACCGGCGGTAGTATAGCGGAAGAAGAAACGCCTCTCTTTTCAGGCACGCTCCTTCGAGAGTAATCCTTTTTGTCCTTCTTCTCTCGCCTCGATCTTGCCTTTCCATTCCTCTCTCTTTCTCTCTCTCTCTATCTATCCATCTATCTATCTTTTTTTATCTCTATGAATTATTACGAACAACGTCCTGCACTTAAGTCTGTTACAATTTCCTTGAATACAACAAAAATTTGCATCTAATGATGTTTCTTTTCTTTTCTTTTCTTTTCTTTCTCTTGTTTCATTTTTTTATTTTATTAATAATATGATTGGAAAATTTATACTCCTTCTTTTTTATTTTCTTTTTAATTTCGATGGAAAGATACATTATTATTATTATTATTATTACTATTATTACTATTATTATTATTATTATTATTATTATTATTATTATTATTATTATTATTATTATTATTATTATTATTATTATTATTATTATTATTACGAAATTCCGTATGATATTGTATGTAATTTTTTATATAAAAATCATTGGTAATATTTCGTCAGATTTTCTCGAATCTATAAACATAATTTTTTTCCTCGAATGATATTCTTTTTTCATTAATTAACAATACGATTACAAAGTTTTTTCTCTATTTTTTTTTCTCTTGTTCTTTTCCCTTTTCCGATTTCGACAGAGAAACGAATTAATTTGTACATTGTATTAAAATTCGTATAAGAAATCGTTGTTATTGAGACGGAGAATTTTATTTAAAATTTAACAGCACCTAATGACGTATTCCGATGTTCGATTTATTAATAATTATTAGTTATACGGTTAGATGGTTCTTTCGTTTTATTTTTAATTTCGACATAGAGAAATGAACAATTATGATGAAACTAAGATATATTATATGTCACATTTCGTTTGATATAAAAATCGTTGTTATTAGACCGTCGATTATCCTCAGTTATTTTTATACATAAACTTTATTATCGGTTTTATACTCGTTCGAGCCATTCTAACGGTATGACATAACAAGGTGCGAATGGTTACAGTCAACTTTCACGAGTCGAAGTTCCTTTGCAGCATCCGACGAACATTTATCTCAAACGTTTATACCTACATACCATAGGTATATTTAAACGTTTGTAGCTTTTCCTTTCACGTGTTAGAGAAAATCGTACGTTATAAAAGCCAATATAATACTCGACGACAAATTTCGAACATTTCGATTTAAATGGCATCTGTTAAAAGTATTGGCTATAATACGTAACATTACATCAAAGGGATTCCATCTTTGAGAATACATGTTTTGTTCATTGCAAAAAAGAAAGAAAAAAAAAAAAAAGAAAATAATAATAAAACATTAATATCGGCAAATCTCTATTATTTTTCAAGTTCATCTTTTTTTTAAGTCTTATTAATTTTTTCACTCTCAAATCTGTCGTACAATTAAGAGTATAATGATGAAATAATGAAAAAAAAAAGAAATTATAAATTACATTAGATTAGCGTTCTAACATAAATTGAAGATTTATTTACTTTAATATCCGGTTCAGAATAGTAAGAAATTACAAGAAATCTTATAAGAACAAAATGAACGAAGATCATGGCTAATGTACTGAGGACGTAGATTCGATTTGGTCGCGTATCTGTCTTTTAATGGTTTAATTTACAAGATCCGATTCTTCCAAAGCGAAGAACACGAGCACTCTCTACATTCGTGCTGCTTTTCCTTCGCATTCCCTTCTCTCTCTCTCTCTCTCTCTCTCTCTCTCTCACTCTTTCTCTCTCGTACACATACACACATGCTCGCGTGCATGCTCCTATCGTCGCTCCAGACGAGATTTCCCTCGTCTCGCGATCGGATCACGCCTCCTCCATTCCGCTTCGCTAATTAGAAACCGCTCTATCGAGCGCCAGTTAAACGATTACCCTGTGAGCCCATAGATTAATCACTTGACCGATTGAGCGAGAGGAAAGGGGAGGGGGAGAGAGAGAGAAAAAAAGAGAGATTCACGTTCCAACTAATCCACCTTCTTCTTTTTCTTTTTTATTACTTTTTTATTATTATTTTTTTTTCATAGATTGTTGAATTAGTTTACATAGAGTTAACCGACTTTATCAGATAGAGACCGGACTAGCAAGATAGCTTTTAGCAAATCAACTCCGTCCTGGCTCGATATGACGTATATCATAAGATGCTTCTTGAAATATCTCGATGATTTTATTTTAGAAATGAATTACTTTCAAATATCTATATCTATAATATCTGTATATATGTATATATGTATGTGATGCTTAATATCCAAAGAAATGAGATGAGAAGTATTTTTCTTTTCTTTTTTTTTTTTTTTTGGTCATTGATCAAAGTTCATGTTCTTGGAAAAGAAAACAAAGTTTATAAAAAGAAATTAGTAGCCAAGTTTCTAATGTTTCCTAGCACGGTCAGTGTCGCCTGAGATTAATAACCAGGAAGGATCTTAGAGAAGAAGGAAGCGCCAGCGATGACGTGTCCAGCAAACGTTCTCGCGCATTGTCAAGGCTCTCGTCGTGCGTGTCCCATCGTCGTGACACTTCGTTCCTCACGTTCGTAGGTGGAGGTGGTGATGGAGGTGGTAGTGCTGGTGATGGTGACGGTGACGGTGATAAAGGTGATAGTAGTAGAAGAGATGCGAGGACCCCAGCCTCTTTCTTTTACCTAATCTTTGACGAAGATCTCTCGATCGAAATGTTGACGAAATACAAACCTCCCTACTTTATCGAGAAGTGACATTAACGATTTATATAAAATCATTTTATTTGTTTATACATATTTACCGAGTATTAGTAAACTGATGGAATTTAAAATAGTTACTAATACACGTAAACACAATCGATAGAAATTTGATGATCATCGATGTGTCGACTTATTATTTCATATCTCGATTCGATTCATCTTATAGACAAATTATACAATTTTAATATATGATATGTACAATACTATAAAATGAATACATCGAAAACAACTTTCACAACTTATTTCATATTAGGTAACGTACGAGTAATCATTGTAATTATGGATTAGTCTCTACGTTGATATAAACAAATGATGCAATTTATTGATAAGTAAGAACAGGATTCGCCAGTTCCTGTCGCTTTCAAACTCATCGAGATACACGATGAGGACAAGATCGATCGATAAAACGTACGAAAGGAAAAAAACGTTCCTTCGCGATTAGCGTTCTTCTTCGAGATATCTCCCGGTGACCGGTCTCTCTCTTTCTCTCTTTCTCTTCCAGTTGTTCGCTTTTAAAAACGTCAATGTCGAAGAAAAAGCGCTCGCACGAGCTTCCGAGACAGGACGTTCCAACCGAGCAGGACATTTAATCTCGGCTCTAGCCAGCTCGACAACTACCAACCAACCAGCTAACCAGCCAGCGTTGTTTCGAGATAGAGACAGTGACGAATACCGGTCGTTGTTCGTGCGCCCGCGTGAGTGGGTATCGGTGTCCCTGGTGTGGCATTTTGTTCTCGTAAATGCACGCCGTGGGTAGGACAAATGAGCTCAAGACCCAGTTCTAGCTTACGTGGCACGACTTATAAAGCTTTGAAATAATTTCTTTCTTATTGTTTGAATTTCCAAGAAGATTTCAACAAAATTTCTCTTAATGATTCTTAACTTTATTAACGTAACTACACTAATATATATATATATATTTTTTTATTGATTTTTCTTTATCTTTTAATGAAAATTCAAACAATTAACTTGTAAATATCATTTTTTATTAATTTTACAATTTCGTTTCAATTCTCATTATAAAATCTTAAAAAAAAAAAAAAAAAAAAAAAAAAAAAACAATAAATAAACTTTATTAAGAACGTAAAGAATCTGATAGACTTTACTTCACGTAAATTAAATGATTTCGTTCTGGTATATGGCTTTTAAATTTTCTTTACTTTTAATTTTCAAGTATATTTAGATTTATTCAAGAAAAAAAAATAATAAAAACAGAGTTTTCTCACCGATATACAAGGCACACATATAGATCGCATATATCATTGTCGACAGAAATAAATAATAAGTACAAACGAAGACTTGTTACTGACAAGTCAACAATTTTCCCACGTATAGTAGTCATCGAGCGGTACTCGATGAAAACCAGACAGATGTGACAAAGAACCCTCCTTTTTTTCTCTCGATCTGCAAAATTTTCTCTCTCTCTCTATCTTTCTCTATCTATCTATCTATCTTTCTCTCTCTCTCTCCCTCCCTCTCTCTCTCTCTCTCTCTCTCTCTCTCTTTTTTATCTTTGTAGAGAGGACTCAACGTAAGTTACAAGCCGTGTAACAACAAGATTCTCCGGGGAATTCGGCGAAGCGAGAGCGCCGAGTATTAGTGGGAGAAAAGGGATAGGGGAGAAGTGGTGAGGGGAGAAGAAGGGGTGTTATGCGGGATGCATAATGCAGGCCGAGCCTCGTCATAAAGCATAAGCGGCTTCATTATGTCGAGGAAGGTGAGTCGTCGGGATGGTCCAGAAGAGTGCGGGAGATAGCCGTGAGAGATGGTAAAGGCGTCGAGAGCAACGAAAAGAAAAAAGAGAAAGAGAGAGAGAGAGAGAGAAAGAGAATGAGAGTGAGAGAGATAAAGCTACTCTTCCAGCAAGTATCTCTGAAGTCTCCCGAGACTACTCGTATTTATCCTTCGTCGAGCAACGAAGAGGGAAAAACGAGAGGGTGTCAGGACGCATCCTTGCTCTCTTTGTCCCTATGTAAGATAGAAAGAGAGAGTAAAAGCATGATAAATCCACACCCACGCGATGTAAACCGAGCTGGACGGGAGCCTCGCTTCGTTGTTGCTGGTAGCAAGCCGCGCCCAACAACGACAACGTTCGATCGATTCACAAATAATTTTCATTTTCGTTCAACATGCGTAAGTACGTATAGCATAGTAGTATGATCACTGTCAAAGTTTTCATTTAATCGTGGAATTTTAAATATATTTAATCGTCCGATAATGATAAACGCCGACGATTTGTAGTAACCTTTTTAAATTATAAATAAAAATGAAAAAATAATTACTTTATTACGGACTTGGAACATTTTATTTATCTTTATCACGATATATATATATATATATATATATATATATATATATATATATATATGATCATGACGATTAAAATCTTATGAAATAAAAATAATCGTATTATACGATTTATTCGTATATAATTTATAAATAAATAGGTACCTACGTACATGATTGGAGGAAACGGCGAAAGGAAAAGGGAAAGGAAGGAACGTCAGAGAAGTGTCAGAAAGAGAAAAAGAAAGATAACAAATCCAATATTATCATCCCGACTTGGTCGGTGAAGCGGGTGCACGCACACGCGGCGCTTTTCTTCCCATTGTCAGTGACGAAAGGTCCGACCACGAAAGCATACGTATGCGATTCGAAACAATGGGTCCGATCGATACAATGGGGGTGTGGCGGGGAGATCATCTCCATAGAAAGGGGACCACACCCCGTAGAAGGAGATCCGCGTTCGCTTTTGCACTGAAGCCTTTGCACCGCCGTGGAAGTTGCTCCACGGGTCCACGATGGGTACGAGAGAGACAGTAAAAGAGAGAGCGAGAGAGAGAGAGAGAGAGAGAGAGAAAAAGAGAGAGAGGATGGAGACCGTCGAGAGTCATTGACTCGCTCGTAAAGCCGCACTGCGGTGTGCCGCTGCTGCTGTTACTGCTCCTTCTATTGCTGTCTCTCTCTCTCTCTCTCTCTCTCTCTCTCTCACTCTTTCTTTCTTTTACCTTTTTATTCTTCTTCTTCTTCTTCTTCTTCTTCTCCTTCTTCTTCTTTTTCTTCTTCTCCTTCTTCTTCTTCTTCTTCTTCTTCTTCTTCTTCTTCTTCTTCTCCTTCTTCTTCTTCTTCTTCTTCATCTTCTTCTTCTTCTTTATCTTTCTCTTTCTTTTTCTCTTTCTCTCCTCTTTTTCCATTGGTTCTTATTCCCTGCTTTCGATACCATCTTCGAACTCGACAAACCTCCTCGTAGTCTTCATATTTTACCATTACCATATCAGGTTCTCCCTCGAATCTTTCTCTCTCTCTCTCTCTCTCTCTCTCTCTCTCTCTCTCTTCTTTTCTCTTTGGGCTTATCCGGCCTTTTATTAAATACACTCGCGCATAGAAAGAGATAGAGATAGAGAAAAAGAGAAAGAGAAAGAGAGAGAGAGAGAGAGAGAGAGAGAGAGATACGTGAGCATCTTCGATCATCTGAAATATCCATGCTCGCATCGAGATTCAATGATGATTTTCATCGTGATGCTCAGTCGTTAGACATCGTTAACTCGGGATTCGGATCGTTATGGATATAGTGGTATACTGTTATGTTCGTACCACCTATCCATCTAATTCTCCCCGTGCAAATTCTATTTTGTCTCGTATCAATCCTGTCTCACCCCTCGAGAAATCATCGACTTTTCGAATGGGAAAAGGTCGACGACATTCGTCGTCGGTGAAAAACCAGTTTTGTTCAGAGATACCAACGAACGCTTATCCAGGCTACTTATTTGGTTTACCGATGTCGATTGCGAGTATACGTCTTCCTGTCGAACTAGAACACGTGATTTCAACAACTTGGAATTTCTATTGAGAAGGTCGTATAACGATAGAAAGTTGTTACTTCGTTATTTTTCTTACCCTATCTCGTATAATTTATAGAAAGTCAATTCGCAATATATGTATTTCAATGAGAATGATGAATATTTTTAAATGAATAAAAGAATATAAGTTATATAATAGGAATCGATTGAATGAAGAGTGATCTTGAAAATTTGAAAATAACGATTTAAGCTGTATATATATATATATATATATATATATATATATATATATATATATATGTATAGATGAAGTTCAGAAAATCAGAAGGTATATTACAATTTTACGATTAATTATAAATGAACAGAATATAGTATGGATTTAGCGTGTAATTAAAAAAAAAAAAAAAAAAAAAAAAAAAAATCATCTATGAAAATAAACGATTGTATTCGTATAAATCTCATGGTTCTACGTAATAGATACGTAGATGTATTAAATTTGCAACTAATTTTTGAACGTTCGAAACATTCCAATTTGTCATAAGAATAAAAATAAGCCGTGCGTGCGAATAATCCTTTGCGAGGTCTCTTTACTACGCTCTCTCCACAACACTGAGCATTGTTTTCTTGGAGGTCATCGTGGTAGAAGTCACTTGACCTCTGACTTGGGCGCCTCCGTGTTCCCATAAAGCTGTGTCTACCTACGTGTAACTTAAGAACTACCTCGAGTACGTCGATCGATCGTCGTTGGAATTCAACAAAAGCGACAAACTTCCGAACGAAGAGGTGGTGACAGTAACTCGTAAGAGAGAAAATTCTTCGTGACTAGGTGAGGGTGGGATGAAAGGAACTACAGAGTAAAGGGACATTCTCCAAGGTACACCTGCAGTCGTAAACTACTTCAACTGGCATGGCACAGTCGTCTTAATGACAAGAAGCTTCGTCGTCTCCTATCCTTTCGCACGTTTCATTGTAATATCAGTTGTCTTTAAAATCGTCTTTAAAAAAAAAAAAAAAAAAAAAAAAATCAAATTCTGCTGCCGTTCGTATATCTTTTCAAATTATTTATTTCAAGTTATTTGAAAATTGTTACGTTTAATAAGTATCAACGTTCAAACGATATTATTGGATCAATTTATAAACAATTATGATTTTATTGTAATAAACTACTTGTTCATGAATCAATTCAATATTTAAAAAAAAATGTTTCTTTTCTTTTTTTTTTTGTGAACATCTTCATTCATTTTATAATTTATGTAAATATTTGTGAAATATTCATGCAATTATTCCGTTTTCTAATTGTACTAAAATCTTTTGGGGATTTAATTGCAAATATATATATATATATATATTACGATACTGGAAGCGATTAAAATCGATTAAAAATATCTTTCGCTTAGGTTCGAAGCCGTTTTTATGTCCACGATTATCTACCGGGGATCTTTTTTTCGGGTAATTTCATTATTTCGCGATGCAGGAGATAGGATTGGCTGTGTCGTTAGAGTCGTGTAGGAGTTCGAGAAGAAGAAAAGGAGAAAGAAAAAGAGGAGGGAGGAGGAGGAGGAGGAGGAGGAGTACGGCGACCCTAACGTACTCATGGAACAGTGTGTGTGCATATACGAGAAGGAAAGAGGAAGTCGCGAGTCGCTAAGATTAGAGAAGAAGAACATGGGCACGAGTGTGCATCTCGAACGAACCGGCCGCCGATTCGATATCTTCTTGCAAACGTGACCATCCTCTCCCTCGCAAAATTTTTATTTTTTTGTTTCTTTTTTATTTCACTCTCTTTTTTCTTTTTTTTTTTTTTTTTTTTCCTTTATATACTCGATCTATAATCCTTCTCTGTTTCTTTCTCTATCGCGTATACCGTGCTTACTCGTGCATTTACTTAACAGGAAAAATTTTCGATCGTTTAATACCACTATGTAGATATAAGAATAAGTAGAAATAGAAAGAAACGATAGTATCCTTCTCGTTTATGTTCATTCGATGTGATAACGACTATATTAACACGCTAATTTCCACAAGAATTAATGATAATCGTTACTTTATCTGATATTTACAAGAGAACTCTAATATTATTTATTATACGTTATCTATTATACGTTTATGTAATCGTTTATTCAAATACTATTCATTTATGTAATTACTGGGATTATAATTATGAGAGAAAAAAATATCGTCGCGTAAAGAAAAAGGAAAAACAAAACAAAAGAAAGAAAGAAGAGAAATATAAAAAATATATCTTTTTTTTTCCTTTTTTTTTTTTTTTTTTTTTTTTACTTTTTATATAACAAACAAACGTACTTACGTAATTTATTCTTAAAGATTAGTTCGTATCAATTTGTTATCTTGCCAACATGTTAATCGGTCTCATTTTGTGAAAATTCACAATTAGAAAAGCCGCAGCTGTTCGTTCATTCGTTCATTCGTTCGTTCTTTCGTTCACCGCAGCTCGTAGAATGTTGGAACGAAAATAAGACGCGTTACGTTCGTGCCGTGCTTAATCGTTCCCTTCATAAGCGATGTATGGATGAGAAAGAGAAGGATGAGAAGAGAAGAGAGTATGAGAAAGATGAGATCCAAGAGAGGTTTAACAAATCGTTCTGGTAGCGGTGAGCGATTAATCCAACCTGGCGTCCGGCGTAGCGACGAAAGGAATCGTAACTCTCTTTAATTGCGACAATATACAGCGCGTCTGGACTATCTTGTCTTATACTCATCGTATGCCGCATTTCTTACGAATAGAAAGAGATAAAAAGAAGAGGAGAGAAAGAGCGAGAGCGAAAGAGAGAGAGAGAGAGAGAAAAGATCGATTGACTCCAAGAAGAAGATTTTTCATCGACGTGCCAACCCGTAAAAGGTGCCGATAAAGTTCACTGCCTGCTAAAAGCATTCTCTCCTTTTTCCCGTTTTTTTTCCTCCTCCTTTTTTTACTTTCTTTTTATTTTTCCTTTCTTTCTTTTCTTCTTGTTTTCTTCTTCTTATCACATGTTACTTCAATCTTTGATGTTTCTCTTTAGCTTCTCATTTCGAATATATATATATATATATTTTGATCTTTTCTTAATTTCATAAGTTTTGGATAACTATCAATTTAATTTTCTTACATAATAATTATTATAATAAAGAAGTTTCTATCTATTTATCTACCTATATATCTATCTATTTTTTAAAACGCTATTCATTGTAATAGTAACAGAACATCCGGTTAAAAAATATAGAAATTATCATTTCCATAAAGTATTTCAACGAGCACTAAGAGAAAGTTACCTTGTCGTGAAACCTATATATTGACATCTTTCTTAATTATGATTTTTTTTCCTCGAGAGATTTTGTATGATTTAATTTTAATGAAAAGCATTCGGATCTTACTACAATAATTCTCTTATTAAATCTTATACTTATTTATTTCTTTCGATTCCTTTCATTTCACAATTAGATCGTCGCATCCTTTCTTAGCGTATAATACATTCTTTTTTATTTTTTATTTTATTTTTTTATTTCTTATCTTATGATCGTCGATAGCTCCGCTTCTCTCTCTTTCTCTCTCTCTCTCTCTCTCTCTCTCTCTCTCTCTCTCTCTCATTCTTACTTTCTTAACTTTAACGTTAATTCACGAGAGAGCGAGAAAAACTCGCGTGCGAGTCAACGTGTGGGATCGTACAACGTATTTGTCTCTCTCTCTCTCTTTCTCTTTCTCTCGAAAGTTGTGGGAAGAGAGATCCCGTATAATTGGCGAACGCGTTGGCGTGCGAGAAAATGTTCGGACGCCAGCTTTAATTGCCTGATCGGGAATCGTAAGAACTACTCACGGTAATTAGAGACACAAAATCGAGTAGAAACGATCGTAACTAATTCGAACGAAGACGAGTTCGCGAGTTCGACAATAAACAATGCTACTTGGTGGTAATAAAAAAATTGAGTTTTGCCGTGAACTAGGATAAATAACAATAATAATATATAATAACAATAATAATAATAATAATAATAATAATAATAATAATAATAATAATAATAATAATGATGATGATGATGATAATAACAACAACAACAACAACAACAACAGCGTACCGCTGGAAGATTAATTATAGTGTTCCCTATTCAATGGGAATTTAATACGGAACATGTTAATTAAAATAAATAATTAATGAATAGTTAAAAGTTACTGTATTCTCTTAGTTATAAAGACTTCAGGATTGATTTTCGTACTTATATGCATACCCATTTCTCTCATAATTAAATAAAAAAAACGAAAGAAATAGTATAAACGTCGTGTTATAAAAATAAATTTAAAGTAAAAGTCTGCTAATATATCTCGATTGGATCGATATTACGAGTATGATATCGCAAGAAATAAGAAATATATAACTCCGTACATTTGCAATTAGTGGATCGAAAGGAACGATTAACGGACCAATTAAAGTTATCGAATAAGCAGGCATTAATGAATAATAAAAATCGAGGTTACAGACATCCTCGTTTATCATTGACTATTGTTGAATGATTGTCTCGACTTATCGATATATACTATAACAAGAAGATGAACTCGTAAATTTGGAGTTTATCTTGGAGAATGCAATAACCGTATTACGTCGATCTCTCGTAAAGCTTCACGTACATACGTAGAGACGTACGTGTCGTAGCGTTCCCACGACGCGAAAGTGGCGTAAAAGGAAAGATTAGTATTTTTCTATTCGCATATATATATATATATATACACGCACACACCACATACATACATATATATATATATGTATATATACACGCAGCATGTAGAGAATCTCTCTCTCTCTCTCTCTATCTCTCTCTCTCTCTCTCTCTTTCTTTGTCTCTCTCTTTCTTTCTCTCTTTCTCTCTCTCGATCTTTAACAAACACCCGATGAGCTTCGATCACTCGATCTTCGGTCCTCACCAGCACAGAAGATAGGTTCGAGCCTTTCCCTGCCCCACGCTCCCGACCTATGACCTCGAATGGCCGTGCTACCGCTAAAATGCATCCGAGCGCGTCGCATTACATAATTGAAGGTGCTCGCGCGCCAACCAGTAAGCCAGTAGGAGTCTCTAGGATACGTGGCTCTTATTAGAAGACCCTAGTCGGATTCAAAGGGTAATCCCCCACTCTTCTGAATCTTCAAGTAGAAGGTTAGAGTGAGAGAGAGAGAGAGAGAGAGAGAGAGAGAAAATAAAAAAAATGCGAAGAGTCTCACCGTGGCGATCTAATTGGAACACGATTCTGACCCTGAAAGGCAAGATAGGAGAATATTCCAGCGTGTTCCATACGAAACTCGTTTCTCTTCTGCATCGAAAAATAAAGGAAATAAAGGAAAAGGGCTGCTAAGGCTTCGTCTTTCTCCTTCGAATCTCGTTAAGGGATACCGTAGGTTAACGCGCGTAAAATATGCTACTTCTTCTTATTTTTCTTAAAGAGTGAGAGAGAGAGAAAGAGAGAGAATCTAAACACGATGCCGATATACCGAACCCATCGCTACTCCCGTAATTGATGCGTCACCTCGCGTAGGTGTCCAGTACCTTCGCCCTTTTTTTCTCCCTTCTTTCTCCATTCTCTCTCTCTCTCTCTCTCTCTCTCCCCCCCCTTTTTCTCTTATTCTTTCCTGAGGTCCTTGGAACGAACGCGAGACTTTATCCAACGCGGAATCTTTCAGAGTCCTTTCGCTCGCACGAGCCTTTCCTTCGATCCTTTCGAAAAGCCGCCTTCGGGATCGCGCCTGCTATTCTACGATCTTGGTTCTCCTCTCTGAATCTGATGCGGAAGAGTGCAATGGCCTTTCTACACAGTTGCCGACTTGTATACAATCTTAAAAATAATTCTTTAATTTTAAGCGTTATATATTTTATAGATATATAGGATATATAATGAAAGTGTAGATAAGATTTAAGAAGATTATGGGTCTCGAGGGTGGTTGTAAGATAATGTTCAAGGTTAACGTGTATGATCGATGAATATTGTAATTTATGTAATTTATTTTTAGTTATTAATCATTCGTTATGATCATTGTGAAAAATCCTTTTGAAGTATGTTTATATGACGAAACAAATTTAATTATTAGTTAAAAAAACATGGATAAAAATTTAGTCGGTAATTCTCAATAGATTATTTAATGAATTTTTAGATAAACATCGATAAAACATTTCTATAATCGTTAATTTACATTCTGTAATATAACATAAATCGTAAATTTAATATCATAATTATAATTAAACATAAAATCTAAAATAGAATAAAATATCGCGCGTATATTATATATTACAATAATAAATTATTCTCTATACAAATATGTACGAATGATATAATTCTTTTTTTCTTAATATTGTAGAAATTATCTAACAAAGATAAAGAAAAAAAAAAGATAAAAGAATCTCTGTTATTAACGTCTGCAAAATAATCGTAACAAAGTTTAAAAATCGTCAAATAAAAATAATAAATAAAATCTTATATAAATTGTATTTAATCGGTTGTAAAGTTAACGCGAGAATAGACGAAGACGCTAATTAGCTCGTCTAGGGATAGTCGATCGGTTGGTATCGCGTGCTACGAGCAATTTCGTATGCCCGGCGCTCGATCATTCGAGGCATAGCGTTAAGATCGCGAGAGGAAAACGGATGCGCTCTAAGAGACGAGGCCGTGGAACGGCACGTAGGTAGGTAAGCAGCCATGCAAACAGGCAAATCAAACCAAACCAAGCCAAGCCAAGCCAATCCAATCCAAGCCAAGCCAAGCCAAGCCAAGCCAAGTTAAGCTAAGTCAAGCCAAGTCAGGTAGGTGCAGGTAGATCGGCACGTAAGTCGGTACGAAGGTTGGAGAAGAGATAGAACGACCTCGTTAGCACCTTCGTCCTGGCGCGAACGCCTGCGAGAAAGTCTGCGCGAAAGATGCGAGAGAACGGTCTTATCGATTCCGATCGAGATATCGCTCTTTGACCGGGGCTTCTTGGGAGAAAGAGAGAGTTATATGGTATTTGAGATCTTTCGGCATTCGAAATTCCCTCGTTATTCATGAAGTGAAACAGACGGATACAAAAAAAAAAAAAACGAAAAAAGAAAAAAAAATATATATAAAAAAAAAAGGCAAATAAGAAATTCATAAAAAGGAGGACATGTTCATTATAATAACTTATATATACGAAGTTAGTTATTGATAAATTGTAGATAGAAAATGTAATTTTTAATGTATTGAGTTTATATGGGGAAATCGTGTTCATTTTAATAGTATTATTATAATGAAATATTAGGATGTATATTATAGGTACGTTTAATTGCAGATACGATTAAAGTTTAGATCGTACGTCAAACTGTAAGTAATTAAAATAAAAATTTACAATGTCTACGTTAAATTGTAAAATGAATATTTGATATTACAGGAATATTTTTAGATTTCTAAAACTATCATTAGATGCTTACAAATTTAATATAATTATTATAATCGTAATTATTAGCGATCTCTATTTCGTCTAGATCGTACGTTCAATTATAATTAAAATTAAAGATTAACGCATTACGAAATGAAAATGAACAATTTTGTAGGAATAATTGTAAATCCACCGAAATTACATGTAAAGTCATAAGAGAAAAAAAAAAGAAAAAGAAAAAGAAAAAGAAAAAAAATAGAGAAAACAAGTCTATCCATGCCTATAAAAATTCTCTATCACAAGACAAAATCCGATCGGTAGTTTAAAAGCGAAGAAACGGCTATGCTATTTTGAGCAAGCGAGTTAACGGTGCATTGAAGATATATACAAGTTGCTTCAGAAACAACGGAATGCGAGTTGGAGTGAACGAGAGTAAAAGATAAAGTCGCGTGTGTTTCTCCTTTGGAAAGTAAAACGGACGATAGGTAGTTTTGCGATTTATTTCGCATGGTAAAGGAGAGCGAAAAAGAGAGAAAAAGAAAGGAGAAAAAGCAAAAAAGAAAGTAAGCAAGCAAGCAAGCAAGAAAGAAAGAAAGAAAGAAAGAAGGAAAACATTTTACGTTTGGTGGTGGATGTTGCACAACCGTCTCGATAGCTTCTTGAGGATGCAGATATCTCTTGGTGCGGCGTTCACGACACAGTAGAGGAAAAAAGAAAGAGAGAGAAAGAGAAAGAGAGTAAGAGAAAGAGAGTAAGAAAAGAGAAGAGAGGATAGGAGGAGACCGCAAGAAGAAGGAAGCCAAGTACACGCGAGAGCATCGAAGCTTGCCCACGACGCGAAGGTGGACCGTGTTCACCTCTTGTAACTGGCAAGCTAAGAACGATTTAAGCCGCGATTCCTATCTCCCTTAATTACCTTTTCGTAAGCCCTTTTTCGCGGTCCTACCGTAATCTCAGCATAGTGCCTTACCGTAAGCAAAGGAGAGCCGAGTGGTAGAGGGAGGTACCGATCGTTAGATCGAAAGATTAACCGCGTAACTTGTGTCGTGTATGCTATTCTTTTTCCTTTGGCTCTCTCTTCTTTACATTTCTCCTTTTGGCCGGTCCCTTCTTTGAACGCGTATGTAAAACGAGTTTGTAACAAGCGTGTCGATCGAGAAGACAAAATCGTATACTATACTATAGCGTACGATCATGGGTTTTCTTTTTTCCTTTTTCCTTTTTTCCTTTATCTCTTTCCTTCTCTTCTTTTCTTTCTTTAATCTTTTCTGTTTTTCTTTCTTTTTTCTTTCTCTTTTTTTTTTTTTTTTTTTTTATATATATATATTATTTTCTTAATCAATCAATCGATATATCCTACTACAAGGATAGTAGTATACATTATACGAATATAATAAAATTTCTTGATACGATATTAAATTAGAAATTTAATCTTTATAGGACAAAAACGAAAATTGTGTTTCATCGTCCATCTTTTTTCCTTCTTCGTTTATCCACAGTTTACTTGGCGAACTTGTATCGGTTTTGCAGAGCCATATCGGGTGGATCATCTTTAAATATTGACGATGACGAGGACGATCCGGCCTCTTAGAGCCTCGAGAAAATATAAGAGCGAGAGAAGAAGAAGAGAGAAATAGATAAATAGAGAATAGGAAAAGAAATAAAGACTACGCCTTCTTCTTATATTTATCTTTTACTTGAGCCGCTCCGAGAATATCTTTCTCTATCTCTATCTATCTATCTATCTATCTATCTATCTATCTATCTATCTATCTATCTATCGATATGTCTATCTTTCTTCCTTTCTTTTTTCCTATTATGTAAATTTTATATGGCTTTGAAAAAAGCACTCGTAATTATTATTTTACTTTGCTATTGAATTCTATTCTTCGATTTGAAAAAAGAGCAAACGATATAGTCCAAGTCAAATGATCTAAATATGTATAATAAATTTTGAAATATCTTCTTCAAAGAATTTTTTGTCATTATACAATGTTGAAATTAAATTAAAATTGAAGAGGACTATATTTGCAAATTGATTCTTGGCCAATACACAAATACACGTATATATATATACAGACTCTCTCTCTCTCTCTCTCTCTCTCCCTCTCTTTCTCTCTCTCTCTCTCTCTCTCTCTCTCTCTCTCTCTCTCTCTCTCTCTATTCGCCTTTCACATCTTGCAATCTTCTTGCGTACGAAGCATTAGCATGTCCGATGCGACATTCCACAGGGAAACCTTTCGATTTGTCTGAATGAAGTGTGTTCGATTGAAAATCACGCATTAAGAATTGTAAATAGTGAATGCACCTTGAGCATTCTGTGCATCCTCTTCAATGAGTATCAAGACGAAAAGCAATATCATTCCGCAATATTTCGTTTTTCTTTATTCCAAACACTCCAATTTTTATTACCTTTACTTTCTTTTTGTTTCTATCTTTCTTTTTCTTTTTTTATTCATCCTATTAAAAATAAAAAAAAGAAAGCGTGCAAAATAGGATGTACGAACGTTTCAATAATTCAATTCTTTATCGAAAATACATTCATTCTTATTATCCTTTAAATGGAAGAACGCGATTTTATTTTGAAAAAAAAATCTACGATCGTGACTGAAAAATAGAAACTTTCCTGTCTTCTACGTTCCCGGAAACGAAGTTTAAACGTTTTCTAGGGAATAAGTACGACAGTGAAGGCTGTAAAGAAGAAAGAAGGAAAGAAAGAAAGAATGGAAGAAAGAGAAGGCAGAATAGTTATTTTCTAGCGGCGAACTTGCGGCATGGAAAGAAAGAGAGAAAGATGAACGTGAAGCGTCGTATACGCGAGTGGCATTAATCATCGCAGCATGACAGGGGGAAGCATGGCGTATAATGCGTTGCATAGATTTATTTGTCGTGTGCGAGCGCGTAAGTCACCGTAGCAATGCCCGTGTCCGGTGATGCTTGGCATGCAAGCCACCCTCGAGACCACCATCTTGCTCCACCCTTCTAATCTACGACTATCTAATCTTGTTCGTGGGATCGCATTAGTTTCCATCTCATTTCTGCCGTAACAACGATAATTATTTTCTTGGATTTCTTCTACGATCATCTTTGTTGAAATAGAATTTCGTTGGATAGTAACGTTTCAATGAAAGAATAAAATATTAAATTCATCACATTATTCTAATATTATTTTTAAAATATATAAAAATGAATGGTTAATAGTTTTCGTATATATATATACGTATATATATAATATTTAATAATTGTATATGTAATATATAATTAATACATAATATTAAATGAGTAGTAACTTTTTAATAGTTAATTACAATCAATTTTACTATTATTATTTAAAATAGATCAACACTTGTTAACTTGTATAAAAATGCGTTTATAAATAAAAATAAAATATCATTTCATTTGTTCAATTAAAAATTGTAAAATTATTTAATTTAGTTTAACGTGAAATGATTCTGAAACTGTTGAAATTCAAAACATCCACCTACGTGTTTGTACACGGCGACAAAACGATGCCACGATCGTTCATCTCGTTTCAGTAAATGCATATGTACATACGAAAGTATATATGTATGTATGTACATATATATATTTATATATGTATGCATGTATGTATATATATATATATATATATATATATATATGTATGTATGTATGTATGTATGTATGTATGTATATATGTCTCTCTCTCCCTCTCTCTCTGTTTCATGCAAAGACTGGCGAAAGGGTGCAGCAAGACCGGCTATGTATGCAAATTTATGCGATACCGAGACTCCCGGTGTCTCCCCTTGGAAAATCCGCAGGCGGCGACAGTCCGCTCGGCTATTGGGTTATCGGATACACGAGCGTCCTCCTGTGTCCTCCTGTATTCACTCCGTTACCATAAATCTTGCATGCTAAAATGCTACACTCCGAAACTGGAACTCGAAAGGTTCTCTTTGGGATAAATTCTAGAAATGTAAATATGTGGAATAGTTAAGACTCGTTAAAGATTTCAACCTAATGTTCTGAAAAAGAAGAAAAAAATAAAAAACAAAATATATACTTATATATATATATATATATATATATATATATATATATATTGTTGTTTAAAAAATCATTCGTCATTTTATTTTAAATAATTATTTCAAAGATTACCTATCAAATTTACGAAATATCTTGTCTCTTTTATAACATGGATAGCGTTAAATCGAGATATATGTAAATTTATTTAAAAAACAGAAAAAAAACGAACCGTCGGATATCGTAAAATCAAGGTCATTAATTCTGGAATTCGTCGCATCCAATACGTTTTCTATGTTTCTCTTCATCTCTCGTATATGTATGCGTGAGACGTATATATGTAGTAACGTAGCTATGGGCTGACTCGTTCGCTTTGTGCAAATAAATTCAACGCTTCGGCGTCGCGCAGAAACGAATGGGGATTAAAGGGTGCGCCATAAAGGAAAGGAGGCGGCCACGTCGAAGACAATTTGCGGCCGATTCGATGCGCTTTTTCTTTGCTTCGTCCAGGGAGAAAGAGAAAAAGAGGAGAACATTCTATCTCTCTCTCTCTCTCTTTCCGCCCTCTTCGTCTCGATACACCTCTTTCAGGCACGAAGAAACGCATATATGTGCCCTCGCCTTGGTTTACCTTAGAACAAAGTAGTTTTTGTTCGATCTCTGAAGCGAGTTCCTGCAAGTCACGGCGATTTCGTTGACGAGAAGAAGAGAAAGAGAGAGAGAGAGACAGAGAGAGAGAGAGAGAGAGAGAGAGAGACAGAGAGACAGAGAGAGAGAGAGCGAAGAAAAGAGTAGTGGAGCCATACGCGTTGAAGGAGAATCTTTATATGCAACTCTCTCTCCTCCTCTTCCTTCTCCTCCTTGTTTTCCTCTCTTCAACTTACTCTCTCCTTAACCTTCCTTTTGCACATTCCTACATGACCTTCGAACCTGCGTGGGTGTATTCGACTTAGTCCACTGGCTAAGCAAGATTGCGAACGACGATTCCATATTTCGTAAAAATCGACGTTCGTTTCGTTCCATCTTAAATTCCATCTTTTCCTTTTCCTTCTCATTCTTATTCTTATTATTATTCATAGTTATAATAGTAATAAGTAATAATAGTTGGTTATTGTGTAGTGTAGTATATTTCTCTTCTCAATTGGAACTTCGTCTCGGTCGATTATCTGTCCTCTCGAATCTTCGTGTAAGTCGCTTACATCCAGAGGCCTTTACTTTACTCCGTTTCTTGTACTTTCCATTTAATGAACAGAAAACTTCGACCAACGCGCAAATCGGCAAGAAAGCAGATCGTAGGATCGTCTTTGCCATCGAGGATAAAGGAGAGCCATCGTTGAATCTCGATTCTCCGTAGGATAAGGAACGTTCATTGCTTGTATGTATTCACGCGATGTTACTTCGTGATATAGTCCGACATATTAACTAATTGCAAGACCATGATCGACAATTATAATTCTTTCTCTTTTTCTTTCTTTCTTTTTTTTTTCCTTTTTTCTTTTTCTCGAAAACCAAATGGGATCTCGATTATTTGCATGCGTTTACAAAATAACAATATATTAATATTTTCAATTTATACGCGATGTAAATTATATCTACAAATAAATAATATCAATTATTCAATTGTACGTTTGATAATTAATTTTTACTTTTATTCTATCGATTTATCATTTATTTTCCCCATTATCCTATTTTAATATATTTACTTATAATATATATTATATATAATATAATATATAATATTGTTCCTTTGAAAAAAAAAAAAAAAGAAAAAATATATATAAATATATAAAAGTAAAAGAAAGGAAAAAAGAAAAGAGAAAAGAAAATAAGTCATTCATTGAAGAATCAAATACAGAAAATTTTTCAATCGAATTATTTCGCCGTTGAATAAATTACATTAGACGTATATACCTATAATATATACAACTAAAGGCAAAGGTATATATTTCTCTAGAAATTTGTAGAAAGAAAAGTAGTAGGTATATGTAGATGGAATCCGTTTGGTATTGAGACGAAGAAAAGGGGTGGGGGAAGGCAAGACATGAAACGAAGGGAAGGGTTCCACCCACTAGTGGCCATTCACTCGACGTCCAAGGCTCGTGACCACCTCAGGCTGATATGTCGAACCGAAACTCTGCGTTTCTCTCTCATCCATCCTCCTTGGTTTCTCTAGCAACTCCCTATCCCCCTCCCCCTCCTCCACCTTCCTCCCCCTATCTCTCTCTCTCTCTCTATCTATCTCTCTTTCTTTCTTTTTTTTCTCTTCTTTCCTTCCCTTCTTCGTACCTCTTTCTCCGATCTCCCTGCAACAGCACAGATCATCCACGAGTACCTCTTTACTCTTCCAACGTTCACGTCCGGCGTCGCTCTCACGAATACTCTTCCCATGATTTGCTCGAAGAACGCTCGTACCATCGTCCAAGTTTCTTTCGATCCTATCGATTACTCTCGCAACTTTGCCCTCTTCCGATGTTACGTCTCGTAGAAGAAAGCGGACTCGTGCGAAATCACGAATTCATTCTTGTTTTTAAGACAAATTTATAAAGGGGAAAAAAAAAAAGAACTTTTTCATTCGTCCGTCCGTTCGTTCGTTCGTTTATTTATTTATATTATTTTCTTTGACTCTCTCTCTCTCTCTCTCTCTCTCTCTCTCTCTCTCTCTCTCTCTCTCTCTCTCTCTCTCTCTCTTTTTGCTTTTTTCAAGGCTCAAGTTAAGAGATCAGTCTTACAAACTCAACGATCCGAGGCTGATAGACACTCGAGCTTTTCGTTCTTCTTTTCCTCTTTCTAGATTTCCCTCTTCCACTCTTCTTCGTATCTTCTCTTAGTACGACCCACACGCGAGCAGATAAATGGAGGATGATGGACGCAGTAAATAAAGTATAGAATACGCATATGTAAATCACGAAGGGCGCACCCACGCCCTCTTACTGGACGAGTCTCTCTCTCTCTCTTTCGAGAGAGATCTTTCTTTCTTTCTCTTTCTTTCTTTCTCTTTCTTTCTTTCACTCTTTCTGGTTTTCTCTTACCACATGCGATCTCTCACCGTCTTATGTACCAAGCTATATCTCTCTTTCTCTCTTCATATACTCCTTTGGAAAGAGAGCCGACGGTTAAAGAAGGATGAAGAAAAGAAGGAGAAGGAGGAGGGAGGTGCGTGGATGGAGGTGGCTCTGTTCCACACATAATACCCTCTACTCGTATTCGTGTACGCGAAGTGCTCTTCAACTCCTTTACAGCCTTCTCAGTGCCGAGATAAAGCAACCGTGATACTGCACTCTTCTCCTCCATCCTTCTCTCTTCATCTTTTTCTTCCTCTATTTCTCCTCCTTCTCCTCCTCCTCCTTCTTCACCTCCTCCTTCTTCACCTCCTCCTCCTTCACCTCCTCCTCCTTCACCTTCTTCTTCTTACCTGTGTTATATGTCTACCCTCCTCCTCTTCCTCCTCCTCCTCCTCCTCCTCCTCCACCTTCTTATGCGTTAGGCTCTCTTCTACAGTCGTTGGATTCATCGAGGGATTTCGAGAGATCCCTCTTCACGATATTACTGCTTTTACCGATACGCTCGTAACCATGTGATATGCCGTCATCGAAAAGGACAATACCATATAGGCTGTCGATTTTTTAATTTTGCATCTTTTATGTACGAGGACGTGTGGAATGTATTCTTTTTCTGATATCGAAGTTGGAAAATAATTAAATTTCTCTAGTTAAATTCTCATTTGAAACGTATGATGTTGATGATGATAATTATGATAATGATAATGATAATAATAATAACTGATTTTTTCTTTATTAATATCGAAAAATAATTACATTTTTCTGATTGAATTCCCAATTAAAGCGTGTAATAATAATACTATTAGTACTAATAATAATAATAATAATAATAATAATAATAATAATAATAATAATAATAATAATAATTAATGTTTTTCTTTGATAATATTTTTGAAAATAATTAGTTGACACTTATAGTAATAATGTGAGTAATATAAAGTACGATATCATTTCCAATGGTAAAAGAAATCCGATCGTTCTAAAGACAATCGATTTACGTTGGTTTGAAATAGAAAATACTTTCACAATTGCAATAGCAGTTATTTCTAATCGCCTCGAGCGACAGGATAGATCGATCCATCTTGGAAAACGTTCACGATCTTTCCCGTTGTCGATCTCTTAGCAAATCTAATTTTATTCGCGTCAAGAAAATAAAATCGGTCTAATTTATACGACACAATATTTTATATTTTGTTTAACGAAAACGAACTGAAGTATATTAAAAAAAAAAAAAAAAAAAAAAAAAAAAGAATAAAAAAAGAAAAAATGTGATGAACCACAGAGATGAAAAATAAACGAAAGAGATAAAGAGATGAGGAACAAGTCTCGATTATGTTCTTCGTTTTGTAACTTCGAAGAGACAAACGTAATGTTAACGTGTCCAAAGATTTATAAACGAACAAGGAAATATTCAATGAATAATGCGACAGTAGTGTTCGGTACCTACTCTCTAGAGAAGAAGAAGAGTTCTCTAGAAAGAGAAGAATATATACCTTGTAGGTACAGTCAATTTCCCTTGAATTTTCGATGGGACATCTATGTATAATACTTACTTACTCGAGTATAAGGACTACTATCTTCGTTCATCCTCCTTCTCTTCTGTGCTCTCGAAAGAAGCATGCGGCAATACATAGAGAGAACAGAGATAGCAGAGAAAGAAAAGGAGAGAGAATGAAAGAGAGAGAGAGGAGAAAAAGGGAGAGAGAAAGAGAGGCGTCTAAATCATAAATAAGGAGTCGACTGTCCTTTTTTAAGCGGCATGAGGCATCATGGGCGACTCGGGTGGGTACACCGAGAAAGGGGACCCCACTGATTGTCCGTAAAGAATGGTAGCCGCATGACGGCTCCATTGTCGAGCATACGCCGCTCACTCTCTTTCTCTTTCTTTCTTTCTTTCTTTCTTTCTTCCTCTCTTTCTCTTAATAATGTTTGTATATGTGTGTACATATACATACGTAATATATATATAATATATATACATATATATATATGTTAAGATACACTCCGCTGGTCCATCGGTAGCCAGCCATCTTGTGCCTTCTCGCAAGCAAGAAAATAGCGATAGTTAACGTATATTCCTTTTATGTATCCTGTCTCTATCTCCTTTGCATATCCTCTACTCGGAACGATGGGTTTGTGGAACTTAAAGCTCGCTCTATCCGATCGATAGGGAAGATTATCGTTTATTGTTCGATTCTTTCATCTCTTTGATGAGATAGGAAGGAAGGGAGGAATGAGAAAAAAGATATCTCGTTGAGCCTCTTATTCATTCCCTGATCATCATAGTCAGATGATCGAAAAACATTTTCTTTTTTTTTTTTTGTCTTTTCTTTTTTTCTCTCCTCTAGCAAGATAAAATAAACTCTCGTTGGCCATATGTCTGTTTACAAAATTTTTAAGTATCCTTCTCGTAATACTTATGGCATACATGTGATCGAAAATATTTTTAATTTTAAGATGTTAAACAAAGTTTGAGGAATATAAAAAAAGTGTTTTATTTTTCTTTTTTTTTTTTTTTGTTCTCTTTTTTGATCCCCCCAAAATAATCAACATTTTTCTTGGGTCACAATACCTCCTTGATCGTATTATTCTCTTTCTCTTTTTCTCGTGAGAAAGAAACACCTGTTGATCGAAACGGACCTGTTGCTTTCAGCACTGGCTCATTCCTTCGACTAGATTTTTTCGATTTTTTTTTTTTAAATAAAATTATAATTGCATTATGCATTTCTCGTTACATGATGTATCAGTCGTTACGTATCCTTTCATAATAAAATTTATTTCACGTAATAACAACGAACATAATATTTCATTCTTTCATATGATTCAACCACTTGTTGATTACGAACGATTCACCTGTTGATCCTAAATCTTCCATCCAATTATATAATTTTTTAACGAGAGAACAAAAAGAAAAAGAAAGAATATAAATATAATCTTGTTTTATTTTATCTCATCAAGATCACCGGGGTTGCTAGTTTCATTTATCGAAATAAAATAAATATTGTTGTTTATTGAAGAGAGAGAGAAAGAGAGAGAGAGAGAGAGAGAGAGAGAGAGAGAGAGAGAGAGAGAAAGAGAGCTGAGAGAAAGGAGGGTGGAGAATTTACAAGAGAGAAAAATGTTAATGAGGCAATTGAAAATCTCAAGAGTTACACTGATGTCGAGAAAGGAACGTCGTCTTGCTTATTTGTAGAAGACTCGTTTCGCTTTCGGTCATCGAGTCCATGACTCCCTTGAGTGCTTCTTTTCGAAGCTCTTAAGTGCTTACGATCGCTTCTCCTTTGGATCGTCCTGGTGCGTCCTTCGATTTATCCTCTCCTCTCTTCCGGAATCGACTTGAGAATAAGAAAAAAAAAAAAAAAGAAAAAGAAAAAACTAAAAGAGAGAAAAGAAAGAGACAGAGATACGATGCTTTGTGGCCATGAAGAGCGTTCGTTTCCAGGCATATCTTTAAATTGGGTACTCCGAAAGAAATAACCGTATGCATTATTCATGCTCGAAGAAAGAAGGGACGCACGAAATCCATACCGCATGAATTAAAGCCTCGTGCGAGATCGTCCAACGTCCGAATTCCTTGAATACAATGAATCTCCTTTTATCTCTCTCTTTCTCTCTCTTTCTCTCTCTCTTTATCTATCTATCTATCTATCTATCTATCTCTATCTCTATCTGTATCTCTCTCTTTCAAAAAATATTTCGAAGTTCGATGATAAATTATAAACGATCAATCGTTTCGATTTCTCATTCCTCATTTTGTCACTTCCGGTTTGAAGGTGTATTTAAAAAGAGAAAAAGAGAGAGAGAGAGAGAGAGATTGTATATATAATATGTTAAGGTTCCAAGTTCGCACCATCTCAATGCTCAGATCTTCTCTCTTTCTCTCTCTCTCTCTCTCTCTCTCTCTCTCTCTCTCTCTCTCTCTCTCTCTCTCTCTCTCTCTCTCTCTCTCACTGGATTCGTCATTAGGCTGGACCCACCTCTCGGTGAAGCCATTATCCATTCAAATTACGCTTATCGCTCGCTCCCTCTTCGAGTAGTACGTGCACCTTTTAAAGCTCCTGAAAATGGACGTCGAAAAAGAGGGACAGGAAGACATGAGGCGTTTAGAAGACCGAGAGTCGACGAGATAAATCTTCATGTATATGGAGAGTGAAAGAAAGAAATAGAAAAAGAAAAAAAAAAGAGAAAGAGACAGACAGAGAGAGAGAGAGAGAGAGAGAGAGAGAGAGAGAGAGAGAGAGAGAAAACATATTATCGCTCTCTTTTTGCTCTTCCGTTGCTGGACCGAAGAGAACAACTCGCATGAGTCTCGTATGTGATCTCTCATCGACGATCCACATACACGTATATGTACACAGACATATCAACATTACATATATATACTCAAAGTGCATGCGTGTGTATGTGTATATATATATATATATATATAATATATGAGCAAAGGTTGTAAGCACGACAATCCACATATACACATACACAGATATACTAAAGATATATCTATAAGCACATACAACTACATACATTAAAAATGTATGTATATTTATGTAACATATAGAAGCAAATGTAGTAGAGACACACTCTACTCGAGTGTCTCTGCTTCTTCATAGCACTTTGCGACCACTCCCAATCGCGTATAGCAACCGTCCATCCGGCTGTCCTTTCCATTCGGTCCAAGAATTATGCCACGTTCGCGTGCTCGTCTCGATGTTGCACCGATATCATCGCCCACCAAAGAGAAACCGTCTATACGACGCTTTAACCCCATTAACACACCAAACTTCCTTCCATCGTCTTCTTTTCTTCGATCGGATTAGCTTCTTCTTCTTTTTCTTCATAAAGAATAATCTTTCGTTCAATTCCAAGAATGACGTGACAAGTGTGATGACACTAAATATACTTTATTGATTCTCTCCCTCTCTCTTTCTCTCTCTCTCTTTCTTTCCTTCTTTTTACATTCGTACGTACGATTGACTATAGAAAATTCACTCACCGTTTGGTAACGTCACGATCAGTTTAAAATGTCAAACGTAAAGAGAGAATATAATGACTTTAAAATATCGCATTCGGCACACTAAGGCGCGCGAGTGAGCGCGCACGCGTTCATTTAACGTTCCGTAACGAGGTTAAATCACATTGCAATAATTACTCCTTAAAAGGAGAGGAAACACGATTTATATGGTTCGACTGTCTCGTTTTCAAACTGACCACTGATGGATGTCTCTTCTCATCGGGATATATATATATATATAATTCGTTAAGTGAAACTATTCCTCGAGTTTGATACTAATCAAGTCTAGAAATTGTATTACTATTAACTCATTAAGCTTCAAACGCGTAATTATTTGCGTAATCTCTGTATTATGGTTCTACACTGTCATCGCTGGTAAAAGTAACGTGTTAATTAACCTAACTCGTTTGCCAATGTTTAACACAATTCTTTTTGCCAATTAAAACGAATTAATGGAATGTGTCTTGCAGTATACTTTTCCTTTTTTTGTTACATTTATTATATCTATGTATATATATATATATATATATATATATATATATATATATATATATATATATATATATTGTGTAGATACGTATGTAATGGACATGTAAAAATAGTATTTTACGATGAAACTTTATACATCGAGAAAAAATAAAATAACCCTTTCTTGCTTATCTCAAATACGAAAGAGCTCTTTATCTGGTTCCATTTAACGAGCATTGTCCGGTATGTATGTATGTATGTACGCGCTATATGGTAGATAGGTATATATACATAAGTACCCTCAAAGCGTTATCATCGGCAGGTGCATGGATGCATTCGTCCGCGTTACAACCACGTGGTAGGAATAATTACAACGTTTTCTTCTATATGAACAGTTATGGCAGCGGACAAACAATTTTTCTATGGAGAGGGAGAGACCCCTGTAGCGTGCTCGTGACCACCCGGTACCCATTCTACGGTTTTTGGTGGGGAGGCACGGGCCGTAGTTAACCTTCCTTTTCGTTTGGTGGGTCCGGTGGGTACAGTGTCTCTCAACTTCGTCTTTATTTTGTTTTGTACATTTATACCATTCTTATAATTTTCAAATCAAAATTCTTTTGCAACGTTAACGAACCGATAATTATTAATAAATATAAACGTTAAAATATATATATATATATTAAAAAAAAAAAAAAGAAAAAAGAAAAATAAAGATAGTTGAAACAACTAAGAATAAGGGAAAGAGGATGCGCGTGTTGGTCGCCGTAAGCGATTCGGCCGCAACGCTTTAATCATAGCGTTTTTCTTTGAACGAAGACACGGTGAAACGTTCTTGGAGCGTGAAAGCAGGAAGTCTGTGCGCGGTGGTACGCGACGGAGCCGCTGGTTGAGCACCGCAAACGAAGCGTAGTCGGCGGCATGAGAATTTTCCCACAGTCCCCACCACACAACCACGTGGCCCTGTGAGACGCACACCCGCTCTCGCGACGTTGCCACACCTCTGACCGACTGAGAGGCACTGCGTCTCTTTCTCTCTCTTTCTATCTATCTTTCTCTTTCTCTCTTTCTCTCCTCTCTCTTTGGAGCTTCGGTCCAGCGGGAAAAGATCGGCCCCTCTGCTCTCGAGTAAGAGAGAGAAAGAACGAGATCGAGAGAAAGGGAGACGTCCGGATAGAGCCACTCCGAATCAAGCCAACAGAAAGAGAGAGATAGATAAAGAGAGAGAGAGAGAGAGAGAGAGAGAGAGAGAGAGAGAGAGAGAGAAAGAGACTATCCTAGGGTGAAGTTCCCTACGGAGCAATGATTTTTTAGGAAAGGATACGTATACTACGATAGAGAAGGAAAGAGAGAGAGGAAGAGATAGAACAGTTACGCTACTGTCGTGAACTCTACGAGCAGACACGGTACAACAGGGTGTACCATACGGTAACACGGTACACACAAACACATACAGTTACATGACTACGGATATATGTATTCCTTCCTTTTTATTGTATTAACATGTGGTCTTGTTCATTGAAGAAAATTTTTCTAACAAGTATTCGATTAAGATTTTGATCTATCTAATATTAACAGATTTTTATTTTCTTTTTTTTATTTCCCTGTTTTTTTTTCTCTTCTTTTTTTTTAATATTCCTTTAAGAAAAATAATTACTGCAATTTATTAATAATGGATTATTTTATTTAAAAGGAAAAAATGTATATATATACATATATATATATAGATGAAAATCAATACGATCTCGAGAATAAATTTCCGGCAAGTAATCAAAAGATATAGGAACTACTACTTCCTAGTAATGATCATAGGGTCAAATAAAATGATATCCTCGTGGTAAAGGGAAGCCGCAATGGTGGTGTTGCGGAAGAGAGTAAAGGGTTTCCTCGTTCGCTTGTGTTACTTTTCCGTGCGTCTATATCGATTCGATCTTATTCTTCGAAAGGGATGTAGATAGACAGAGAATCTGGTTTAATGTGTCGAGAGGGGGGAGACAAGGAAAGAGGGAACAAGACCCTCGAGGAAATATTTAGACAGGTTCGTAACTAGTTTTCTTCGGGGTGCGGTCGTTCGACAAACGGCTTGCCGCTTTGTTTCTTTCTTTCCAACTGCTGTAGAATGAGAAAGAGAAAGAGAGAGAGAGAGAGAGAGAGAGAGAGAGAGAAGAGACAGATAAAGTATAAAAGAAAAAGAGAGTGAGAGAGCAGGAAAGAGAGAGATAGAAAGAGTCGATCTTCTCTGGGTTCTCCTTAAACCTCTAAATGGTGAATGAAATCATTTCGAGTGGAGTTAGCTCTCCGGCTAATTGCAACGATTTCGCGAGATTCTTAAAATTCCTCTTTCGAGAATCCTGTCTTACTGCTATTTGGAATCGTGAAAGTTCGTTCTTCGGCATCACACCAATCCGTATGTATTTACTTCATTAATTTGCAGAGTTAACGAAGCGACCGTATGATATTACTTGTTAAAAGTTCAAACTGAAAAAAAGTAGGTATTTCCCTTAGCTCTATCTTTAATAAATTACAAACGTTATTAACTTCGAAGGATTGCATGGGAAAAAAAAAAAAAAAGAAAATGTTTTGTAATTTTCTTGAAGATAAACCGTAACTTCTAATCTTTCTTTTATAACGATCGAAATTTATAATATTCAAAAGTAATATTGTAAAAAATAATCGTAAATCTTAATATTGATCTTGTAACTTTTAATGAAAGATCAAGGCACTCAGTATCTGGTTACAGCCCTGGATTCGTAATGAAGTAACGGATACATATCCTTCGTTAAAATAGGGTCCACACGCAACAGGCACATAGAGAGAAAGAGAGAGAGAGAAAGAGAGAAAGAAAGAGAGAGAGAGAGAGAGAGAGAGAGAGAAAGAGAGAGAGAGATGGAAACGTGGTTGAGCGTAGTTGCAGCCTCCGATCGTTGCTATCTAGGGTGAGGACAATTGCAATTATGGTAGTTCATTTAGGTCGATTCGTAAGTGCCCGAACTCTTCCGCCGTTTTTCAATGCGCTTTCCAACGATCGACGTCAACATTTTTCTCGTCCAGTGTCATTCGAGTTACTTTTTTTTTTCTTTTTCTTTGCGCAATTTTTTATTCATCGTTTGCGATAGAGACATAGAGAGAGAGAGAGAGAGAGAGAGAGAGAGAGAGAGAGAGAGAGAGAGTGAGAGTGAGAGAGAGAAAAGGGGGAGAGGGATGAAAAAAGAAAGAAAATTTAATTTTCATTCATGAGTAAGCAGGTATTCACGAATATATTTCGTACAAGATGGGGTGGACGATATTTCAGGAAAAGGAGAAGTTCGATCCCTTATGAAAATAAAGGATAGAGTCGTTTAGGCGGAGGTTTTAGAGGAAGGGAAGGGAGTGAAGAAGAAGGGTTGAATACAACGCTTATTCCCCGTAAACGCATATACTGCACGTATTTACATGTATACACTTATACATGCTTGTAATCCTTCCTCATGAAAAGAGGAGGGAACGCGTCCTCCTCGCAAGACATTTATTTCTCTTTTTACACGAGCGTCCACATGCACGCAAAACGCGTGTATTACTCGACTCCCCGTGTCTATTCGCAAGACTTATCCTCTTTTAACACTATTCACGAAATAAAATTTGCATGCGAATCCTCAAGTTCTTAACCTTTACGTCGCATTCCCAAGAAAACTTCTAGAATTTTATTGGCTAATGATATACAGAAGGGATTTTCGTGTGAAATATTTCGTTAAAATGTGCTGATTATTATTTCCGATAATTTTTATGTTCCTTGAAAGTGGAGAGAGAGAAAGTTAGATGATATGAAAGAGAGAAAGAGAAAGAGAGAGAAAAGGAAAGAAAAAATAAAACGAAGATAGCGTCAGTTCAAGAATGAACTCGTTATAAACGAGACACGGTAATTCGCTGGCAAAGGTGGATGGGAACTAAATAAAAAAAGAAAGAAAGAAAGAAGGAAAGAAAGAAAGAAAGAAAGAAAGAAAGAAAGAAAGAAAGAAGGAAGGAAAGAAAGAAAGAAAGAAAGAACGAAGAGGGTGAGACGTAGGCCAGGATGAAGCGATAAAAGAAGGCGAGTACGAGTGCGTCACGAATCGTCGTGTAAATATGTGCGAGAACTTGATTCTCAAGAAGAAAGGAGAAACTCTTTTGTGTGTCGGCTGATGGTATCGATATTAACGGGAATCGATTAGTCTCGCATGAAGAACCAAGTTCTCTTTCTCTCTCTCTCTCTCTCTCTCTCTCTCTCTCTCTCTCTCTCTCTCATTCTCTCTTCATCAAACTCTTTCTAAAATTTTTATTTTCTTAATATCGCCGACACGTAATTCCAGTTTTTCTTTCCGTAATATCCTAAAATGCTCAAAGATTAACAAAAAGTGAAGTACTCTACCTTTCTAATCTCCTTACAGAGATTATATATAGAATCGCTTCCAGTTTTTAGTCAAAGGAAAGAAAATATTAAATTCTCATCTAGCTTATAATTCATTCCATCGTATTTTCTTCTTTATTTCTTCTTTTTCTCCCTTTTTTGTTTTTCTTGCTTTTTTTCCTTTTGTCTCGTCTTCATTTTTTTCTTTTCTTTCCTATTTTTTTCTTGTTGTTTTTTTTTTCTTTTTTTTTAAATAATCGTTGTTTGCATAAAAATCTAAAGCGGATGCTTCCGTAAAGAGTAACGCAGCTGACGTTGCGGTCGCGTGCGATCATGTGAAAGGAATCCGCGATTCTCTTGAAATTTGAGAAAAGAAACCTGGTTAAAAATTCCGGTTCGAAATTCTGATTCGAAGCCGTTCGACGTCGAACGTGTCGTGTCTGCTTTCTAATATTTCTCGGGAATAGAAGAAAAAAAGAATTTTTTTTTTTTTCTTCTTTTTTTTCCCCCCTTGAAGGGTAAGATTCCGTCGTAAGTGAAGGAAAAAAAAGAGTATTTCGAATACGACGTACAGGAATGAAGCCTTTTATTTCTTTTTACACTTAATTAGGTTTTTTGAAACTATAAAAATTCAAGAGTAAAGGAAAATCATAATTATTTTAAGTAATTCTCGTACGATATAATAACTTCTCAGCGAGAGATAATAATTTACGTTAAAGAGATATAAATGTTTCGAAAGATTTTACTTTTGAATTAAATAAAAGTGTTTATCGATATCCGTCAGATATTTTTTATTTTTTTTTTTATTTTATCAAAAATCGAAAAAAGTAACGAACGAATGGCGGAACGAAATAGGTTCGTATAAGTTCTTATAAAAGACAAGAAAAATATCGAACACTCGAAGTGACGAAGTTCGCACTTCGTCGTCCTCACTTTTTCAAGTTCATCGAACCGCCTTCATGCTTTAAAGAGCTAAAACTACGGAAGCGTGACAATAGGCATGCGACTCGTAGCTTACCGAGGAAGAAGGTCACGCGACTCCGTCTCTAATCCATTATCTTCCACGATTAAATATTTGATTTGGCTTTGTCCAAGAGATAAGAAGGAAAAGAAGAATCTAAGAATCAAAAAAAAACCTAATAGTACGATACATTAGATTTTTTCTTATTTAAAATACTTTTCTAATCAAACGAATTGGAGTATACAGGATCGTATAAAATTATTCATAAGTAAAAGGCGTGAATGATATAAAAAAGTACTTGTTATTATTTTAAAATGACGAATATAATATGATAGAAAATTTCAAAAGTTATTATCATAAGGTTAGTTTTTATACAAAAAAGAACAATTAATCGTTCCATTTAATCGTTCAATTTGCTTCACTAAGTAAATTACATTTGTACCAAAGTAAATAAATTATTAACGAACATAATCAATCATTAGATGGATTTTATTACACCATCACGGATTAGAATTCGTTTTCGTTCCTATTCCCCTAAGCTCATTCGGAAGCGGAAGATACTCGTTGTTACATCGATCGAACGATTTCACGGTTATCGAAGGCAATCGCTTTATCTGTAAAAGCATCGTAGGTACCAGTCTCTTCGGTTAACCATTTCGTTTTTGCATTCATCAAAGCGTGTATCAATCTTAGATTAGAGGGAACAACTTAGTTGGTGTTGGTGATGCTATAGAAAGTATAGTAATAGTAGTGATAGTTTGCGATTCGTTTCCGCGTCTAACAACTCGAGTGTAACTAAAGTTCTAGAGGCGTATCAGCTGCGTAAGAAAATATGCTTTAGGCGTTAGAAGATAGAAGATGTATGGAACTAGTAATGGCCTCCTCATCCTCCTGATTATTGGCATACGATCTATATAAAATTGCAAACAGGTTTCCACGGAGAGAGATCTACCATCCAACAATTTTCTTTCTTTCGACGTTCCTCAACTAATCGCGTCGCTCTGCCGACAAAGTATAGAAGAACGAATTACCTTTTCTCATCTCCCTAGAATATTAAACGTTAAATTTTCGCAAAAAACGGTCAAACGATCAAAGAGTCATTCGAGGAACGTAAACGCGTGCCGATGTAAACGAGCGACAATTCGCTACGCGATTGTTTACATCCGTGTACATTTACGTTCTTATGAATATGAGTAATGTAAAACTGTACGAAGGGAACAATTGGTACTTAGTTTGGTCCTAAGGTATTTAAGGAGTTAAGATGTTCGAAGGATCCATTCGATTAATTATATTTTATTGTAGAAAAAAATGAAATGGAAATCTATTGAATAAATAAATATCGATTGATATAATTATTTATAATGATATAATATCTATAATACGTATGTCTTAAACTTTTATTAATATATATTAATAATTATTTGTTAATTAATATGTCTATCATTATTACTATTATTTTATACATTAATGTACAAAAATATGTATTATTTAATATGTATGGATTTAAATAAAACATATATATTTATTTCATACGTATGGATATATGTAAAAAAATATATTTACATATTATATATACAAAAGGTATATAGAGTCGAATATGAAATGTGGTTGACGAATCGCATGCGATAAAAAAAAGAAAAGAAAAACAAAAAAAAGAGACAGTAATAATACATTGATATTTTTTTTTTTCTTTTTTAGGTTTTCGCGGTAAACATTGCGAGGAGAACATCGACGACTGTCCGGGAAATCTTTGTCAGAACGGCGCGACATGTATCGACAGGGTAAATGAATATTCGTGTCTTTGTCCACCAACGTTCACCGGCACGCAATGCGAGTTAGACGTCGACGAATGTTCGACGCGACCTTCGGTCTGTCACAACGGTGCAACTTGTACGAATTCGCACGGCAGTTATTCTTGCATATGTGTCAATGGCTGGACTGGACCTGATTGCAGCGTCAACATCGATGATTGTGCTGGCGCTGCCTGTTTCAATGGTGCGACTTGCATCGATCGTGTCGGAAGTTTCTATTGTCAGTGCACTTACGGAAAGACAGGTAAAAATTGTTATTAAACGATTTATTTGTACTTTCATTTGATTAGGATAATACTAATTAACAACAATTATTTATATTGTCATCATAAATTAGCCATAATCCATTATGAACGAAGTAATCGATACATTGGAGTATTTGTTTTTTTTTTTTTTCTAATTAACATTCATTTGTTAATGTATCTATTACATTTAAAACTATGATGATTTATTTGTATTATAATTTAAGTCAGAATGATAATGAAAGTGTAACATTTATTTATATTGTCAATTATAATCATCAAACGATTAGGCGTGTTATAAAAATATAAATGTTCGTTATAAACATGGCACGATGATATTATCATTTAACGTAAATAAAAGATTTAAATTAACCTAAGTGATCTGAGAAAGTTTTGGAATTAATTGAACGTTTAGAGAGTTACATTTAATTTATAGACGTCATAGTAAGACGTTAAACAAACGTTGGCCTTTTAGTTCGAGCAATCTGATTTATTCTTTAACAACTTACATGATTAGTTTTACACCGCTTACGGTAAAGACAAGAGGCTAAAGAAAAGGCTCTCGCAAATGGTGTCAGCAGCAACGAGCAAGCATTACGCATCTCTGAAGCATTGGCAGGTGCATCAGCTGCACGTGCATGAACACCATGGTTGTTGTTGTTGTTGATGATGATGATGGTAATGATGATAATGATGATAATGATGATGATGATGATGATGATGATGATGATGATGATGATGATGATGATGATGATGATGATGATGATGATGATAATGATGATGATGCTCCTTCGAAACGAAGAAAGAGACAAACAGAGGGAACAAATGCAGAAGAGGTCCATCGGTATCTAAAGATTCCGGAGGCTAGAGTCGGCCTTACAGAGTCGTTATCGACCTTGACGACTGCAAACGAGTTTCCGTCCTTACTACTTGCCAAGTTTTCTCGAGACTGATCGAAACGGTTTTTCGAATTGATTTTCTACGGACATCGATGTCCTAATAAAGATATCTTTTTTCTTCGTCTCATTCGGAAACCAACAACGAGACATTTTTATTATATTTTCTTTTATATGCGATGATATAATTACATGTAGTTGTTCTTTTACGTTTCCTTTTTGTCTTATATACATACAGAAGATTTTCATTCGGACGTTCTTAATGTAAAATACAATGAAACCTTTCCAAATATCCGATAAAACTTGACGATGTTATTAAAAATCGAAACGTAAGTGTATATGTGATTATTGTTTGAGAAAAAAAAAAGGAAAAAAGAAGAAAAAAGAAGAAAATTTGATCATAAAGAAGTAATCTAGAGAAGGTAACGATTGGAATTCCAACAACTAATGAGTCGTAATTAGGCCGAGTTTTATCGTACTTGAAGTTCGCAGACATTTTTCTAGTAGTAATTCACTGAATACGAATGCAACGATTTCGCGAAGTTTCATCGAGTTTCAAGGGGCTCTCTGGGATTTGATCGCGACTCTTCTGGGATCCTCGTTGTTGGTTGGTTACTGTTACTATATCTATACTTCGTGCTTTCTCGTTCCATAGCATAGATATTGTATATGTATATATACAACTATCTACGTATTCGCCGATTGCGTTCCGTGCAAAGCGCATTTCAGGCCTTAATGATGTCCATCTTTGGCAGTTACCACCGTCTTTGGTGTCTTGTTCGAACGCCAACTGCCCTAGAAACGTGCCAAGTCTTACATTAGTTGGGTTCCCTTCTCTAAAGGTCTAGTCGGTTTTTTATTATTATATTCTTCTATATACTATAGTAACAGATATATATATATATATATATATATATTCGTTCATTTACCTTTCCATTTTCTTTGTATAAGCGTAAAAGAATTAATGGCAAAGAAAAAAAGAAAAAGAAAAGAGAAAAGAATTAATTTTATTCTCATCCACAGGTCTTTTATGTCATCTCGACGATGCCTGCACGTCGAATCCTTGTCATGAGGGAGCAAATTGTGACACTAGCCCTATCAATGGCTCCTTCACTTGTTCCTGTGCTACTGGTTATAAGGGTGTCGATTGTTCCGAAGATATCGACGAGTGCGAACAAGGTAAGAGAAATTTATATTTTCTTTTATATTTTAAATGTCATATAACAAAAAGTGAGACTTTTTCACGAATCTATATTTAAAATACGAATTATGTTTCTTTTTATGATCGTACAATTATTATTTTATGAAGTAATTAAATTACTTTAGAAGGAAATGAAAGCTTAATTTTGAAAGGATAGAGATAAAGAATTCTTGATAATTATTATTTGTGTTAATTGCTAAATCCAATCGATTGCTATTACGATTTCATGTTCGCATAACTATCACGATGTAAAAATGAACGAAGTATATCCTTTCCAAATCGTACTTTGTACTCTGTCAGACGGACGTTCTTACTTTCGACGGCTTTGAGATTTGTATTTGATATATGAACGTTCAGTGCCGCTTACCAGAGATAATCAGTTTCTATTCCGGTCCGAAGGTAATGATGGATGTCTCTCTACGACGCGACGTGACTTACAAAGGATAGATATTAATGATTGGTGCGATTTAAGAAATCTCATTCGGTCCCTACTTCCGTACCGTGAAACGTCACGAAGACAGAATGCAATTGATCTCGTTAGTAAACGATTTCTAAGGGGGGGTGCCTTCATTAACTGTCTGCTTCTCTTGAAGAAGAACTTTCCTTTTTTAAAAGTGATTACGTAAGAGTTCTTTCGTTATTTCGACCTTTATTAATGGACAGGTCGAGTGAATATCTTTTTTTTGCTTTTTTTTTTTTAATCTTTTTCTCTTTGTTTCTTTTTTTTCTCAAATTTCAAAGAAAAACGTTTCACATTAAAATTTTATCATACAAAATGTCAATATTATTATGTAAAATATAAAGTTTTAAATCTTTCATATTAAATGTCACGTATAAAATAATATATAAAATATAAACGTTTCGTATTAATCGTTTGATATATGTATAGAGAGATATAAGAATGAGAAAATTATTAAACATAACAGTTAAAATCGTTTTTAAAATTGTAAACAATCGATTAAAATCGTTTCGTGTAAATAGTTTTATTTTGAAACAAAAAAAAAAAAAAATTCCAAATTTATAAAATTTATCAATGGATCATCAATTAATTATATTCTTTCATCAAAATCAACGTTCAATCGAGATCTTTAATATAGAAATTATTTCATTAAGTTCAAGATGTTTTTAATCGAATGCCAATGCGATTACCAAGCAGCTTCTACCTAGCATGAGACACGGAGGTCGACGGCCCCGTTCATTGTTTCTCTTGACACGACACGCGTGTTCGCCCATATACACGTTCGTTTCAATTTACGCGTGTTAACTTCATTTTGACCACGTGGGCGGAATGCGATGATGTTTAATCTGAATAATCAAAGAGATTCAAAGAACCGAGGAGTCCTTCGCCTCGATTCCATACTTTTTCCTTTGATTAAGACATCGTTCTTTCATCAGATCCGTATTCATGTTGAAACTTAATAATCGAATAAAAGAGAAGACAAGGAAAAAAAAAGTCATTATAAATTTTCATTCTTATCCATCATTAGATCATTATTTTTCGTTAAGTCAGCTTTTTTTTTCTTTTTTTTTTTTCTTTTCTTTTGATAAGAAATTAAAAGGGACGAAAGAAAGAAAAGAGAAAGAGAAAGCGCATAAAAGCTCGATGATTCGCAAATCTTTTAATTATCTCTTAAATTTGTTTTCGAAACAAATATGAAAACAAAAGGAAAGATAATAAAAAAGAAAAGCAAAAAAAAAAAGAAAAGAAAAAGAAACAAATGTATTCTTACCATTCGATCGTAGTTTTGTGTAAGATCGTTTTTTTTTCCTCTCTTTTCTTTTCTTTTTTATTAAAATTATTTTTTTACAAAAATAAAATGTAGTCTATTTAGATGAGATAAATGAAAAGGTGGAAAAAAATAAAAATTTATGAAAATTTGATAAATACGAGAGGAGTACTTTGCTAAATCAAGGAAGCTCGTTTCGGAGTAGGGGAGGGTGAGTCAAAGTATAGGGGAGCGAGAACAGTGTAGTAAATCGTTGGATTAATGTTCACGATCGTGAGTGTACAGTGCGAAAGAGTGAGAGAGAAATAGAGAAAAAGAGAAAAAGAGAGAGAGAGAGAAAAAGAGATAGAGAGAAAGAAGAGAAGGAGGCCCCCATGGACCGAGCAAATTGAAAATCCGCACGGGGCAGATTGGCGGGCAGGGATCGGTCGATTACGCCCGATTAATTTCCCTTCGGTCCGATCTCTTTTCATCGTCGTGTTTGGTTCATCTTAGATTCTTTATCTTTTTTATCTTCATAAGATTTACAAAATCGTTGATGAATCTAAAAGAAAATTTTTTAAACAATTATCATTAAATAAATAATAATATTATTCGATATAATTATTTAATTTTATATTAGATAATCAATGAATTCATCGTTACTTTATTAATATTTTTATATATGATATTTGTTTTATCATATATAAGATTAAGATTAAGATATTACAATTTATAGGATAAAATAATAGAAAAGATCGAACTGAAAGAGGAAAGAAATTAAACGTAGGTACATATCTTCCGACTGATATATATATATATATATATATATATATATATACACCTACGTTACTTATGAAAGTAATGGCTTCGTAATTAAGCATCGGACAGGCAGTAGTCGCGAGTTAATTAATAGTTCCAAGGAGAATCGGTACACCATGGGGGCCACACACCTCGATGCTATCCTACATTCTATGGCGATCTTTACGTAAGGGATTTAAACGAAATCTCTCTCTCTCTCTCTCTCTCTCTCTCTCTCTCTCTCTCTCTCTCTCTCTCTCTCTCTCTCTCTCTCTCTCTCTCTCTCTCTCTCTATCTATCTATTTGAACACTCTATTTTTTTCTATTGAAGACGATATGCGTGCACGTATCTGTATATGTGCGTATGTGTCTATAATACGGTGACAATCATCAAAGAAATTGCTTTTGCGTTCGAGAATGTTTCAGCAGCATCACGAAACGAATGTAACATCTGGTGATCTCAAAGGAAACCTTCGTGCCTCTCTGTATATCGGAACCATTGAGAGAGGCCTGTTTTTATTCTTTTTTTACGTTTCACTTATAAAAGAAGGAACGATCCGAGAGATCGGTGAGATCCAAATATATATATATATATATCTTTTACTCTTTCTTTGTTTCCTTTATCTTTTTCTCTTCTTTCCTTTCTCGAGCACGCATACGAAAAGTCGTTTCTCGCAGCATCAAACAACAGTACTTACCTACATATACAGTGTGTCGTGCTTTGAGAAGGAGGTTTGTAATTAGGTGGGCATCGCTCAAAGGGAATTCACTCCCTTTTCTCTCCTTACTCCCGGATCTCTCTTTCTCTCTCTCTCTCTCTCTCTCTCTCTCTCTCTCTCTCTCTCTCTCTCTCTCTCTCTCTCTCTCTCTCTCTCTCTCTCTCTCTCATTTCTTTCTCTAACTTTAAAGACGTACCATTCTCGTCGCCCACGGTATTTTCTTACGCTTCGGGGGAGTACCATTATATACACCTTGATAAGGACGCATCATGGAACAAATTATCTGAAGATTATGCTTCTAACGTCTCGACTAATGCGCCTTCCTTGACATTGATAAAAAGCTAAAAGGGTTGAGAAACTTACCCCTCGGGCTTGATCAACACGACACGTTCTTCTCTTACCCCCATCTCATTTTTTTTATTTTCTTTTTTTTTCTCTTTATCTTCCTATCATTATCCATCTTCTTGGCTCTTCATAACGTCGCTCTTATGCTATGATTTATCATTTCTATGTTTTAAGGCGAATCGTAAATCAAGCGATTATCGATGTCCACGACGTATTGAATTATGTGAACGTGTATAATTTTTTTTCTTTTCTTCTTTATTTTCTATTTTCTTTTTTTTTTTTTTTTTTTTTTCTTTAGTTTTTCAAGTGAACGTCTCCTAGAAGTCTATCCTCAAGGCTCTGAATTTAATTTAGATAGATATGAACGAAGTTCAATGAATATTTATTTATTTATTTTTTATTATTATTATTATTATTATTATTAATATTACTATTACTATTCGTATAGATTAACTTATTGCTTATATTATTTAACAATGTATTTTGTAATTGAACAAAGCCTTTTCACTATTGCTTGAATCTCTTCGGCTTCGTCGATCGATCATTCTCTTATCCTCTCTCTCCCTTTCTCTTTCTCTCTCTCTCTCTCTCTCTCTCTCTCTCTCTCTCTCTTTATCTCTTTCTATCTTCATGCTCTTTGAATTCGATCTTTAAGTCGAGCTAACATCCCATTGCAAAACGGTGACGTTTAATACCATCAACGAGTTTGGTCGACGCCCTTTCTTGTCTCATTTATCCTTGTCCTTAATTTTTCTCCTCAGTCTTCCGATATTACGAGTCATTAATTACTGTTTTCAATTTATATAGATACCATAGATACATTTTATGCAAAATTTTGACTAGACTCGGTAAAAACAAATTTACTTGGTAATGTGAATAAGATAAATAACATTTGTGTTTCTCGAAATCTTCTTTGGTATCTTATAATGTCATCTACCAATGTCATTTACCATTCGGTTTATTTTGTTAGCACCATAGCGCGAGCGGAGACTCAACAGGAGTTCCTGATAATTATTTTCTTTTTCTTTTTATCTATCTTATTGTTACCTTATAAAGATATTTTTATTGATCTTATTCAATACTCTTTTATTAATCCATTATTCCATTCGCATTAATAATTATTAATAACGTTCTTTTATTTTAAATTATTAACCCCCCTCGAATCCTATCGTAATTAATGTTACGAAGCTCTTTAGATTCTCCTCCTTCTCTTCAAAAAAAGGAAAAAAAAAGAAAAAGAAGAAAAAAGAAAAAAATGTTTCCCCATCTTTCTTTCCTGACATTCATATATAGACAAATGTTGAGTTGTAGCTCTCTTCTTCGTTCTGCCCTCTGTCCTTCGTCTTCCAACATTGCCTCTGGCACTCGAAGATTCTGGCCTCCGATAAAGCGACCGTGACTCCTTGCTGCTCTCGATCATCAACTAAGAATCCCTCAAGGATTAGTTTATTAATGGCCACTGGGCATAATTATTAGACGTTCGGTCTCGCTTTGGATCTTTTTTTTCTTTTTTTTTTTTTTTCTTTTTTTTTTTTTTTTTTGAAATCACTCGGCCCAGTGGGCATACCGTTTTTGAGATCTCTAATTTTCTTCTTTCCTTCTTTCTTTTATTATTGTCATTATTACTGAAAGGAAAAAAGCTCCTCATGATACTATAATCAACAACTGTTAATCAAAGTCATAGGTTCAATTACTAAAGTGCTTGATATCAAACGATCGATTCGTTAAGTGTACTTGGATAATAATTATATCGATTTTGTAGATAAAAGAAATATATTCCGCTTAACATCCGTTAGCTTAACAGGTAGAAACACGATAGATACCTACCCTTCGAAAATAATAAAGATAAGATAAAGTGTTTGTGTAGTTTAAAACTTTACGATGGTTCTTTAGTAAATAGAACAAATTTTAACCGATTAATCTTAGTATAAGATTAGAGAAATTTAAATGCTTTTGTAGTAAGAGTGAGAAACGAATAATTGTATTTATTCTTTTATTATGAAAGACGTTAAATTTTCGTGACAAGTTAATTCATAATGTCTTGTGAAAAGGTTAACTAAAAATATATTTATGTGTATATGCAGATACATAAATGCATACGTATATAATATATATATATATATATGTATATACTAACAGCTTTAGTAATAAGAGTGAGAAACGAATAATTTATTTATTCTTTTATTATGAAAAATTAAAAATTTTAAATGATAAGTTAATTCATACTGTCTTATGGAAAGTTAAGATTAATTAAATATATGTTTATGCGTATATGTAAATACATAGATTCATACATGCAATATATATATATATACTAACTACATATACCAATAACGATAAAATATAATATTATAAAACAGGGCTATGTTGTATATCCATAAAAGACCCGTAATAAAATCCTTTTTTTGTCGCAACCTCAGCCAAAGTTGATTTTCGATCTTCAGCATACTTTACTTGCCGACTAAACAAAGAGCCATTGTTATTTGGCAAGCGAAATTCGGCAACGCTGCCGCCTCAACAGTGGTAAGCCGACACCGAAGAGAAGAAGGCAATGTCGACGAATACCTGACTGGGTGGCGACGTTACTCCATATAAGGCCCATAGGGCCCTTAACATTTTACCTGCTTCCTTTTTTGAAAAACACCTTGTCCCCGATGGAAAGCACTCATGAAAAACGTCTAATCTTTTGCTCCCGGACGGACACTCTTACGTTGATTCCTTCCTTCTTTCGTATTAGTTAATAAAGCTCGGATGTCTCTTGGATTATTTTTAATCTGAAAGAATAAAAGTATCGGATGACTTTCTCTTTGTTATACAGGCATGTCTCGCGTTGAGACAAGTTAAGATGATTTTTGTCGTTCTTTCGTTTATTTTTTTTTTCTTTTATTTTATTTCTTTTTTAAATATTTATGACAAATTTATGACATTCATTAATTTCTCTTAAATTTCTTTAGAATTGGACTAGGCTTTGTAATTTCCGCGTACGTTGGTACACTTTTCCTTTTTTTTTTTTTTTTTTTTGTTTTTCTTTTTCTTTTTCTTATTAACAATCTATCAAATTATTCGTTCATTTTGATCATCCATTTGAAAAATATATTATAGGAAATGAGATTATTTCGCTTAAACGAAACCAATACATATATCTTTGTATACATAAGCGCATACCGTTTCGGTTCAGGTTTCCTATCGTGTACGTTTCAAAAAAGTTTTTCCAAAGACGGTTAGGTCAACCAAGCTAAAGTCGACCTTCCAGCGAGGACGATTCGTTCATCTCTCAAGTCCAGGTAGCTCGATCGCTAACACGGCGAAGCAATGCGTTTCTTGTAGAGAGTCTTCGGGATGCAACCAAGTTGGAAGACTTTTCTTCCATCTTTCTCTCTCTCTCTCTCTCTTTCTCTCCCTCTCTCTTTCTTTTTTTCTTTCTTTCTTTCTCCCTTTCTCATTCTTACCTTCGTCGACAAACTCTCGAGAGATGCATTCGCACGTCAGCAACAGCAATTACGCGGGCCCGGAAAAACCATCAGCGAATTACTGGAGACTCGCGGCGGTACCTCTTTAGAAAGAAATCGATCCACTTCTCTCCATTTCTGACCTTTTACAAAATATCTCATTTATTTATTCGATCGACTGTTCTCTTTATCTCTCTCTCTCTCTCTCTCTCTCTCTCTCTCTCTCTCTCTCTCTCTCTCTCTCTCTCTCTCTCTCTCTCTCTCTCTCTCTCTCTCTTACACATACACACACTCTTTCTTTCTTTACCTTCCACTTTCGGATTCAGTCCGTCGATACGGTGCCCTTCGAAGCGTAAAAACAAGAAAATACATTTATAGCATTATCAACCTTACACGATCTTTCCGAATAAATCCTCACTTTTTCCTCTTACCTTTAGTCTCTCAACATTAATCACTTTATCCTCTTAAACGAGAGCATACCAACCGTCCCTTTCTTTTTCAATTCTCCTATTGGTAAATATCGGTAGAGAAGTTCAAGTCTTTGTTTTAGTCTCTTCCATACAAGACGAGGCCATCGACGAGACACAGAGAAAAGATTTTATAACTTACCACATTTTACTCGTTAGTTTGAAATCCGGTTAAAGGAACGCAATGGAGAAATGTATTATATCTATACCTTTATGTAACTATATGTATATGTGTTTATTTGTACTATAAGGTCCAATTCTCGTTATGCTTTTTAAAAAGAAAGGAATCTTTGAAGTCTTGGACAGGTGGTAGAGTAAGGGACTTTAAGTAATTACCCTATTGCAATTAGCACGAGCATGTAAGCGAGCGGAAAAAGAGGTTCCATTGGCGAAATGGAACTCTCTCTATTTCTCTCTTTCTCTCTCTCTCTCTCTTTTTCGAACGAGCTAGTTCTACCCGTTCGAAAAACTTCATCGAGTTGGCCAATTAAGGGGTAGAGCCGTGCTATCTTGAGTCGTTCCACAGGAGCTGCGCACCTGCGGCTTTACACGGACCTTAAGAGACCTTACACGGACCTTACCGCGAGCCGCTCCTTCGCTATTAATTATTATGCGACTCGCGTCCATTCCTCCGCGACAGTTTTAATTAGCAATCTCTCGTTTCTCTCGACGAAGGAAAAGAGACATTCAGGACTTTCAACGTTCCCTTTCTAAGACGATCATCAGGCCCTTTTCGTCTCTTCCCTTCTTCTTTCTTTTTATTACTTCTTCTTCTTCTTTCCTTTCGTTTATTTGTTCGTTCATTCCTTCCTTGCTTCTTTCCTTCCTTCTTTCCTTCTTTCCTTCTTTCCTTTCTTCCTTCCTTCCTTCCTTCTTTCTTTCCTTCGAAAGAACACCTTCGATCTTTACTATTCGTGGGAAAAAAACTTTCCCGAGAGAGGTCGTTTAGCCGGACGATTCTCTACTTTCACTTTACTTCGACTCTCCTCTATAGATACAAACGCGGCGAACCTTATCGTACCACGGCCTCCGCACGCGAATTTTTTGGAGACGGCCCAATTCCGTCGAATAAAAGATTGAATATATTTTTCTCACGTTATATATGTATATTTTGAGGAAATTTTGTTTTTCATGTAATTATGATCTTTTGAATAAATTACGGAGAATATATACATATACAGAATAATAAAAATTCAATAAAAGTTCTGGTCAATGGAACTTTGTGAAAGTCATGCTCTCTTTCATATCAAATTTTATTAGTTAAATTTTTTTTTATTATTAATCTTTTTTTTTCTTTTTTTTTTTTTCATTGTAAAGTCACTACCGACATGACACTATATTTGGTTGATAAAAGAAATCACTGAGAATCAACTTTGTTTAAAAATTCTTTTGATAGTGTATGTATATGTGCGTACGTGTATACAATGGAAAATATCAAAAATATGAAAAATCAGATAAGAATTGGGTGAAAACAAATTAGGAAAATATATAGTTTTCGAGATGTTTAAATTGTGACAATTATTAGATCATCTGTTATATATTTTGAATTCGTTGAAAAATAAAGAATTTGTTGAAGAGAAAGGACGTTGAATAAGTTAAAAACATTTTTTAAAAATTGTTGAAAATTTTCAATAAGATTCGTACACGTTTGACATAAATTTGTATTAATTTTTTCTTTTCTTTTTTTTTTTTTTCAGGTTCTCCTTGCGAGCACGACGGAATTTGCGTGAATACGCCCGGGTCCTTTGCTTGTAACTGCACGCAAGGATTCACAGGACCGAGATGCGAGACGAACGTGAACGAGTGCGAGTCTCACCCTTGTCAAAATGACGGTTCCTGCTTGGACGATCCTGGAACGTTTCGTTGCGTCTGCATGCCCGGTAAGTTCCTTTTCTATACGACGAACACGTTCGACGATACTACATTCTCTCTTTAACCCTCTCTTCTCTTTTGAATAGTCGTAAATTTCATTTTCCACGTATTTCCTCGCGGGGACAGAACGTCTTGATATATTTAAATCTTCCAGGGTATTTTATATGCCATACTATGTTCAACCTTAACGTACACGACAATAGTACAAACTAGTCAATAATGTTAATAATTATCGCTGATTCATTGATGAATATTTCATTATTCTTTTTATATAAAATAAATTATCGTATCATTATGGTTCTTTAATTAATTATATAATTATTACATATACGTAGTGTATAAAAATATTTTTATACATTATTGTACTTTAATAATATTCTCGTTAGATTCTATTCCATTGTATTTTCATTGTATTTTTATATCGTATTTTCACGAAAAAGAAAAAAATGCATTCCGATTAATTTCAATAATAGTATTTGATTTCATATAAAAATACAAAAATGTTTCCTTATAAGATGATGGAAAAAATGTATTTTCTTGGTTTTTTCCTTTTCTTTTTATTTCATTTTTGTTGTTTTTTTTTCTTTTTTTTTTTTAACAAAAAATAATTAGTTAGACGGACGCATGTTCGTACGTTGTCGCCGGTAAATTCTTCCGAGATGACAGTCCTACGGCTCGCGAATTATCTGATGATACGAAGAGGGACAGAGAGTGAGAGAGAGAGAGAGAGAATGAAAGAAAGAGAGCTGTAACACCACACAGTGCAGTTAGAAGGTTGCAAGAGGGAATACACAGGCTGCGGTAGACTCGCTCGATCTTTTAATCTCGCAAGCCGAGCGTAAGTCAGGCTTAATTGTTTGACGCGTTCTCGGCGATCCCTTTATTTAAGGGTTCGACCGATCGATGATTCTTCTTTGTACCCTCTTTTCGAAATTCCTTTTCGAAGCGATATAATCGATATTGCCGATCGACGACCGGTATCGTAACAGGTAAAACTTTCCATTATTTTTCGAAAGGAATTTTTGAAGTTAATTTAATTACTTTCCCTTTCCCTTTTTCTTTCATTTTTTATTTCATTTTTTCTTCTTCTTCTTCTTCTTTTTTTCTTGTAAACTTTAATTGAACCCAACCGATTACAATTTTATTTCACTCTCTCTCTCTCTCTCTCTCTTTTTTTTTCGATAAAGATTTTTAGAGAGAGAAATGATCATCTGCATATCAAAACACGGGTTATTATTTAACCGGAATCACTTTATTCGGCCATTCGAGCATAACCGATTAATTCGCGTCCGCTCGTATCAAAATTTAATCTCGTTTCATATTACCCAGGGCCATTCCCTTTTTCGAGCGCGAATCTCTCTTATACAAACGAGCGAAAATCTTGCGATAGCCTCCAGATGGACGAGTTCATAGATTTAAAAACGTGAATGAAATATGAAAGAACAAAAACAAAATAAAAAGCAAGAAAGAAAAACTAGTAAACATTTAGACGAATTCAATTCTTCAAATTTCAACTTCGTACCCTTTACGACCTCTTCGTTAAATTACTATTATTCATATTAATGCAAATATGAAAAATAATATATTGAAAGAATCAATCAAACTTTTCTGCGGCTTAACTTTCGTT
>NC_060956.1:16295998-16370998 GCF_910589235.1 Vespa crabro | reverse complement strand
CTCTTGCGAAGAAGACCTTTATGCGAGTATCACCGACACAAGAAGCCGAATATACGTATGTATGGTTGATGCAGTTATGCGATCCAAAGAAGCGGTTCTGCTACTTCGAGAAAAGAGAGAGAGAGAGAGAAGAGCATGATATATTATTGAAGATGTAGATTGCTCCTAGCACAATCCCAGCAGCCTTGCATTGTCCACGTTGGACAATGGCTGCCACGTTCTGTTATCTCTCAGCTCTTATTTGAGCTCTCTCTCTCTCTCTCTCTCTCTTTCTTCGTTCGTTGCATCTCTCTTTCTCTCGTTTTTTTACTTGTTCTCTTTGCGTCTCTTTGCACTCGTTTTCTTCTCGACGAGAGTATATTATGAACGTTAAACGCGCGATCTCCTGGGGATAATCGTTTGATACGTCGAGTCGATCGATCTTTTAATCGATCCGGCCGATAATGCGACTTAATCGACCGGTTCTTCGTACTTATGTAGTTCAACTTTTCTTTTTCATCATCGATTTGTTCTTTATCTTTCTCTCTCTCTCTCTCTCTCTCTCTCTCTCTCTCTCTCTTTTATTTTTGTTTTTCTTATGGATTCAATACGGTAGAAAAAAAGAAAAGAATAAAACGGATCAAGCAATCGTATTGTTATATAAATTTGATATTAAAGCTTATATACTATTACGATAATTATTACGATCATAATAAATATTTTGTTGACTCGTAAATAAGTTTCGTTGTAAGTAAAAATGTTATTGCAAGAACATACCATTTGTTTATTAATTTACTTACTAACAATGCAAGATAATAAAGCTAAAATTTTTAATTGCAAAATAAATAATATCACTTTATTGTAATAAATCACTTTCTTATAATTATAATCATATATTTATGAATCTATCTAATAAATTATTGATAATCGATTGATGAAACTTACCAAAAAATAAAAAAAGTCAAAAATAAAAATTTTCAATTCGATTGTTATCATATTCCGATATCGTTTCGCAAAGAATGACGGTTCTCGTTATTTGTGGGATGTCAAAAGGCCACGGACAGCCGTATAAACGCGAGCCGCGCGTATGTAACGTAAAAGAAGAACATAAAGTCCAGTGAGAGATTCTATCTTTTCTTAAGCAACACTCCTGCTAGATCCTGCGGTTTGGTCCTCCGACTCGTAGACTTTATCCGGCCAATCTTCGTTCTCTCTCTCTCTCTCTCTCTCTCTCTCTCTCTCTCTCTCTCTCTCTCTCTCTATCTCTATCTCTTTCTCTCTTTCTCTCCTTTTCTTTTTCTAGCTTTCCTTATCCAAGTCTATCTCTCGTTCCTCTTCATTCCACGTGAAGACAGGACTAAACGAGGCCGACTCTTGGAAAGTCGCCATCTAAATTGGTTCGGATCATCGATCGCCACAAACGAGGCACTAGCTAGTAAATAAGACGAAATTCCAATTGATTTCTGTCATTCTCTTTTCTTTTTCTTTCTTTCTTTTTTTTTTCGTTCTATATTAAATCACTTCATTTGTTATGTTTTTTTTTATCGGAAATCTTACAAATACAATAGATTTCAAATATTTCTTGATTAGATGGAATGAAGTTTATTGTCATTTTTCTTTTTTTTTTTTTTTTTGTTTTTTGTTTTTTGTTTTTCTACAAAGATCGTCAAAAAGCACGTTATGCGTTTTTACTTTACGATGAAATGTTTAATAAATAAAATAGAATAAATGTCTGATCATTTTCTTTGATAAATAAGTATAAAGGCTTATGTATTTTCTTCCTTGCAAAGCAAGACACATTTCTTGTCTTCTTCGTGAATGATCTGACATCGGTCACTCTTGAAATCTTCAGGACTTCCAGACGTTGCTACGAGAGATCTGGTTTGCATGCGTGGGTCGGTTTTTTCAGAAGCAAACTCGGTACATACGCGTTAGACATCTTCTCCTGAGTTATCTTCTAGCAAAGGACGATGTGATGTATGCTCATCGAGACGAAGATGGACACACTATGCCTCTTAGATACCATGTTCCTTCTCTTGTATCTATTATTATCCTTCTTATATTTCCTCTCTCATTTTCTTTCTCCTTTTTGATTATAGAACTACAAGCAAAAATAATATTTTTTTTTTTTTATCATCGAAAGATTAATCTTATGTAATTAATACCTATATCTTAAATATTGTTCATTTGTTATTAATATTTATATCATATAATTTAGTTTTATTTTATAGTAAATATATTTGCTTCTTTAATATTTTATCTTATATATATATATATTTTTTTTTTCTAATGCATAATACAAAAATATTCGAAGAATAATATATCATTATCACATATTTTTTTAATAACATTATCAGATTTTTTTTTTTTTTTTTTTTTTTTTTTTTAAGAAGAACATAAATTTGTGTTACATGTAATCGATCCTTTTAAAAATCATTAATTTAATTATCAATCTTTATATTCACGTCATATAACTTATTTTTATTTTATAGGAAATAACTTTATATCTTTAATACTTTCATCCGGTATATTTTACATTCTCTTTCTTTTTTCTCTTTTTCTTTTTCTTTTCTTTGTTTGAAATAAAAAATATAAAAGAATTAAAATCTCATTAGCCGTTCGGATGATTAAAAAAAATTTACATCAATATATTTTATAATTTTATAATTAACTTCTTTCGAACTTTTTAAGATCGTCGAGAATAAGATCGATTGAACTATGGAAATCATCTGTGCTTATTCATCGATTAAACATCAACGTTTAACCGTTAAACCCATACCTTGAGCAAGTATGTATAACGATCGTGGTGGTTGAAGAAGAAAGAGAGAAACAGAGAAATAAGAAGAGATAGAAACTACAATTTGAGATCGGTCGATAAGAAGAATGACGAGTGGTGCTTCGGTAAAGGAGAGCGTTTGACGAATAGACAAGCCGACGTAGACACGTTTTATACGCTTACCCGTGTACGTACGTATCGGTGAAGCTCCTTCTGCTACCGGTCAGATGAAGATAAGCTCGACACGGCGATCGTTTCATGGTGACCGTCTTTGTCGTTCATCTTCTATCCTTCTCGCTTCTTTCTATCCTTTTCATCTCACGATGAAAAATTTCGATCTTGGAAGAGAACTGGAACGACAGAAACCAGATTCCTCTTCGTCATTGACTTTTTTCTTAACAAACGTGAACGTAGAGAATTTTTTTTTGTTTTGTTTTGCCTTTCTTCCATCCTTTTTGCTTTTTATTTTTCTTTCTTTCCTTGTTTCTTTTCTTTTTTTTTTTTGTTTTTCTTTTTTTTAATTAATTGTTCAACTTTTATATGTGACAAAGTTACAAACAAGAAAGGAGACGTAAAAATTTGTTTTTCCTTTTTGTTCGATCGATTTAAAAATATTCTAGATCCAATAAGAACTAACTGGATCGAATTTCTTTTTGTATCTCTCTTTTTTTTTTCTTTCTTTCTTTCTTTCCTTTTTTATATAACTCATTTACTAAAGAAGATACAAACTAGACGTTGAGCACGTCTTCCAAATGAAATTCTATTTCTCACGATCCGGACCATCAACTACGATCGATTATCTAACAAATCGCTTTTGACGATTCAATTCGTTCGAAAAGCCGCAAGGCGAATCGCCGCGTTCCGTGCAGTTTATCGTAACGAGCGAGTACTTGAAGGTGCAGAGATGGATAGAAAAAAGTTGTATTACTATGAATCTCTGTCTCTCTCTCTCTCTCTCTCTCTCTCTCTCTCTCTCTCTCTCTCTCTCTATCTATCTATCTATCTATCTCTATCTATCTCTTTCTTTCTCTATTGAACGTTCGATCTTCGATGCTGTTATGAGAAAAGTTATTCCAGGCAAGACATATTTTATTGGCTTGTTATCATCGATTCTTGACAACGTACAGTAAATCTAATAAACAAAAAGAATCTCTCGTATAGCTTTCTAATGAAATCACGAATTCTTTATGGTTAAAGAATCGTAATAACGAAAGGTGGACGGAAAATAAGAAAGAATGAAAGAAAGAGAGAAAGAGAAAGGGAGCAAAGAGTGGGAGTAAGGAGAAAAGGAAGAATTTATTCGTGGGTCGAAATGTTGTTCGTATTTAAAATGCTAATAGCTATTCGCCTCCTCGATTCTTCTCATTTTCTTTCTTTGAATCCGAACATGAACGGTAGAAAAAAAAAGAGAGGAAGAGAAAGAGAGAAAGAGAGAGAGAGAGAGAGAGAGAGAGAGAGACAAAAAGAGAAATGAACTAAAGGAAAACTTCAACTCTCATATATTTGACTTGTTTGGTTTAAGTGGACTTCGTATCGAAGCATCTTATTAAAGAGTAACGAGTAAGTTTCTGGTACCACCATCTGGTCACTCGAATCGTTTAAACGAAATACGTGCTCGGTGGTGGAGTATGTAAAAGAAGTAGAGATATGGAAAAAGTAAGATACGGAGAGGGAGAGAGAGGGAGAGAGAGAGAGAAAGAGAGAGAGAGAGAGAGATAGAGAGAGAGAGAGAGAAATAAAGAAAAAGGCGTATTAGCTGCAGAAAAAGCAAACTTTTCGTTCTCCTGCTTGGAGAGCACGTTTTTAACGCTCTTTTCATATATATATATATTTCCATGAATTAAAAATTTAAATAACGCATAAATTTCAGTGTCTTATAAGTCGAATGTATTGGTGATGTAGATTTCTCAAAACGAATTAATAGAATATATTTTATCAACCTGAAGGAGAAGAATAAATTGAAAAAAAAAACAAAAGAACTATTCAGTTTGATGATATAATATTTATAAATAATCAAATAATTCTATACTATAATAATAACAATAATAACAACAAAGACAATATGTCTCTTATGTAATATAAAGAATTTCTATGAAAATTATATAAATGTATAATCCTTCACGATAGTTGATTTTTTTTTAGATAATTCATAATAAGAATCATTCGGTTAAAATTAATAAAAGCTCGATAATAAATGAAAGTATAAATTATATATTTGTTGATTCGCAGTTTCGATCGAATATAGAAGATATCGATTTATAAAAAAGGAATAAGAGATCAAAATAATATTCGATGTTTTCTCTCTCTCTCTCTCTCTTTCTCTCTCTCTTTTTATTTTTTTTTTTTTTCGATCGTTCTCACCTCGGCTCCTCACGTGCGATGCTACCCTATTTCCTCTTACTACTACTCTTTTTTCTTCTTCCTTTCCTCCAATCGTTTCCCTTTTTTATCGGATTTCTTCCTCCTTCACGACTTTATCTGCGGCCGAACGATTTTCTCGATGAATGCTCGCGACCGAACTCGCTCTCGGACTCGTCCTGCGGCTTACTCGGCGAGACTTCGATCGAAGAAGAACCACACTGCTATATCTATCTCGTCGTCCCTTTCCCTTTTTTTTCCTTTCTTTCTTTTCTTTTCTTTTTTTTCAATTAAATTACAACGTCCTTCTTCGATTTTATCGTATTTAGCGGCGAACGATTCACTTTGGATATTATCGTTATTTCCGGTAGTAATTTCACCGCAAAGTGACGAAACGAAAACGTCGGGAGACATTCGAAAAAATATCCTTCTTTATAATTCCTGATATTGTATATGTAATTTTAGAATATCGTGCATATTCTTACGAACGAATAAGTTTTACGATTGAACTTGATGGTGGAACCACGAGAAATCAGGATTATTTCTTTCTTGCAACGACATCGCATCGAGAATATTATTTATTCAGGTCTTTCCATTGATTCGAATTTACGGTCCACGAGGGATCGTAAAATGGAAAGGTCTAGTTCTAAAAAAGTTGATAGGTTCGTCCTCCTCCTCTCTCTCTCTCTCTCTCTCTCTTTCTCTTTCTCTCCCCTCCTTTTTCTTTTTCTTTCTGTATCTCTGTCTTACACTACGGGACACAAAGTTAGGTATTACGTGTCGGGGTAAAAGGGAAATATGTTCAAACGACGAATGTAAATTATTTCGCCGGCAAAGAAGATAGACGGAAAGTTCTTGTGTTAAATCTCCATAGTATCCCGTTGGAACTTGATATATAAATCCAGGAATATCTTTTTAAACGTGTTGCTCCTTTATTTGATAGCTTCGTTTTAAATTTATTTTCATCTATTTTTTAAACCTTTTGTAATCCAATTTTTGTCATATATATATATATATATATATATATGACAAAAATGAAACTTATAGTACAAATATACCATGCCATACTAAGTCTAACTTATATTGGATTAGCCAATAAGTAATGTCTAAAATATTCAATCTTTTATATCTATTAATAAATAAATAATAATTCGATATATTCAGTAGTTTTTATTTTAGAAAATTTCGACATTAGGTACTTATTAGCCAAACCTACATTTAACAAATATTAATTAACGATTAATTATGTGATTAAAAGATTTAAGTTGTAGAAAATTGATTCACTCAATTTTGTATCTCCGAAGAGTGACGGCTAGAGTGAGATGGAACACCTGCTGATCGAAAGTCCACATATATATACATCGACAATCTTGATTCTTGCGTAATACAAAAGCTATAGAGAGGGCACAGTGGTTTATGGACGCCATAAAATCGCCTTTAAACCGGCCACTCTAATGGTTCACGACTTTTGCTTATGCAGATTTCGTGGGCGATAATCTCGTGCCCCCGGTACTACGACCTCTTCCCCTCTTTCTCTTTCTTTTTCTCGATCGAGAGAATCCATTCTGTTCCCTCTTCTTAGAGTTTCCGCGAATCGATCGTTTTAACCTCGGCCGATCTTTCTTTCTCTCTTTCTCTCTCTCTCTCTCTTTCTGTCTAATATCGAATATTTTTATTAGTAATATGGTAATTCGAGTATCATTACAACGTTACAAATCTCAATTATTTTCATTTCAGGATTAAGTCGCTTGATAGACATTTTCTTTTTTAAGATAATATATTAATAGTAAAAAAAAAAAAAAAAGAAAAATAGAAGAAGATAAAATTTGCTCCGATTTCGTCGATCGTTGAAAATAAATAATTTTATACGATTACGATAAAGATGCAAGATAGTTTATTAAATTTGGAAAATTCCAGAATTCTTTGAAACATTCTGACGTACTCTACCTTTCTTGGTAGACATCGATCGTCGTACATCCGTTGCCTTTAAAGGACTTAACGAGAGCAACTTTTAAAAGAACAACGCCATGGGTCGATAGGGACAGCATCGGGTATGCTACGTGCAGACATTCCATACCCATCTCTTCTTCTTGGTACAGATATAGATAGAACTTCATAGAAACGAACGAGAAAGAGACGCAGGCCACCATTGTGTTTCTCGCAAACTCGGCACATTATTATCCACTACTGCAACTTCCATCCGATCTCGACTTTTCGTTTTCCTTGTCTACCTCACCGATATCAACTTTAAATGCTTGTGTTGAAGTATAAAATGTCATGTCTCACTTTACACATTTCGAGGAAACCCATATGAATTTTTGCAATCATTCTGAAATCTCTCGTAACAAAATTCGTTTCGAATTCTGTTTTTTTTTCCTTTCTTTTCTTTTCTGTTTTTTTTTTTTTTTTGCAACAAATAAATCATCGTGGTTATATAGTTCTACACAGTAATATATTTTTACCGTAACAAATATTTTCATTTCTATGAAATTATTATTGAATATCAACACAGGAGATACGTTTGGTAAATCTTGTACATAGAAATGATATAATTGAAATGAAAATATTCCAATTCAATACTGTTTCATTGAAAATTTTTCTCTCGATCGTCTTTCTCCTTTTTTTTCTGGATGGGTGTCGCCTACGTTGAGGTTAATCGAACACTCGCGACATACACAGGAAGGATGGGGCGAACGTACATGTCGACGACACGTCGCGATTTCGTTCTGACATTCTGACACGGACAAAGCATGATAGATAATAATAACGGACGTGGCGGAGGGTAAAAGATATCTCTTGGTAGTATATCTCTCTTTCTCTCATTCTCTTTCATCCTCTTCTACACCTTCTACTTCAGCCTCTTCTCTTTCGGTCCACGAGCGAAGACTTTTAATGAGCTACCACGGTAACCGGTCGTATACGGTGTGTAAAGGATACACGTTCTCGATAGCATCGCGAGCGCACACGAAGCAAAATCCTTGAACATTGTTGCGAGTTTGGAGACGAAGAAGTTCGACCATGAAGACGGAGAAAAGATAATAAATAGTTCTTTTTTACCTTCTTTCTTATTTTATTCACAAATTTGTGTTTTTTCTTCTTTTTTTTTTTTCTTCTTTTCCTTTCTTTTTTTTCTTTTTCCTTAATTCGAAAGAACATCTTCATCAGAAGAGCCAAGTCTGAATAATTTTTTTTTAATGCCATTAACATGCTCTTACATTTTATTTGAATTGGAATTCGGTATTGGATAAATTTGATTACCATTAAATTTTTATTCGAACGGAGAGAATCGGACATTTTTTTACTACTTTTCTTTTTATCCTTTTAATTTATTTTTTTTCTCTTTTTATTTTTTAACAACCGTGTACAGTCTTAAAACATATTCTGATATTCTAAAACATGCACATACACACATATTTATACATATATATTTATTTATTCTCCCTTCCTTCGTTCAACTTTCAGAAAATATTTGTCTCTCATAATACTATTACGATGCAAGGCGAATTCAAAAGAGGTGTTAGCCTCCTCCCATTGCTCACGGTTATGATCAAATGATTTTGCAATATATTATCCATCGAGTCCTTCGATATGATCGTTTCGAATTCATCTACGACGGCTCTCCTAAGAAGAATAAATTTACGATACACCTGCGGAAAAAGTTAAGAATAAGAAACAGAGAGACAGAGAGAAAGAAAGAGAGAGAGAGGGAGGGAGGGAAGGAGGGAGAGGGAGGACGAGTTCTGCGCGAATCGGCGAGAAACGTGCGCAAAACGACGAGGAAGGGAAGGCGTTTAAAGGGGTCGAATAAAATGGAAGAGGTAGAATAGGAGGCTGGACCAGGAGAGTTGAGTTTCAGAGAGAAAGAAAGAGTGAGAGAGAGAGAGAGAGAGAGAGAGAGAGAGAGAGAGAGAATGTAAAGAGAACGTGCTTTTCTTCTCGTGATGTCCCGAGGCTACCGACGGGTTCAGGCTTCGATATCCTCGCTTCGATCCTCGCTTCGATCCTCGCTTCGATTCTCGATCCCAGCACGCCCATACTCTCTTACCACCGCGAAGTGAGCCTCGCTTGGCTAAATTATTCCCTGAATTTATTTACTCCCTTGTTCCTCGACTACGAGAAAATTAGTTCTCGAATACCAGAAGCAGATCTTTCCTGCATGATACGTTCTCTCAAATTCTATCATTTCGTAATGCGTTGCATGTAACTTAACTCGAAAGTACCTTTAAGGATCGATTTAAAGACGTTTACGTTTTATGCGAAGACGGTAAAACTATGATTTAACAACTGTTTGTTTCTCTTTTTTTATTTCTTCTTTTTTTTTTTAATTAGTATTGTAATCCTTAAATGCACGTGAAGATTGCAAAATTGCAATCAATTCTGTTTTTCATTCAAATTCGTACAAAAGATTATATAACATATTCTCTATTATATTTACACATTTTTAATATTTAACATTAGACATTGATATAAAGTAAATAATCTTTTACTTTTCTCCTAAAAATTTCTAAAAAAAAAAAAAATAAATCATTTTTGAAAAGGAATTGAGTTGATAAAATATCTCCAAATTTATTTCATTTAAAATAGGATTCTAAAACAGAAGGAAATAATAAAAGGAAATAATTGAGATAATTAATTACACGATACGAACGAAGGGTTTAATTAAAAAGAAAAAAAAAAGAAAAAAGAAAGAAAAATCACAGTACAATTCCAGCATTGTCATTGTTATATAGGAAAACAAAAAGAATTGCAATGGAACGATAATTATTAAACTAAAATGTATAGTTTGGTTTTACAAGATTTAACAGACACTCCGAACAGGTAACAAATGCGATTGATATCGTTACAAAAGAAAGACAACCGTATAAGAGTATTATCAAGATGACATGAGTCGAAAATGGATTGCAAGAAATGAAAAAATAAAAAGAGATAAGAGATAAGAGAGAGAGAGAGAGAGAGAGAGAGAGAGAGAGAGAGAGAGAGAGAGAGAGAGAGAGAGAGCTATATAATAAAAAGGAAAAGATTTGTCGTGCGACACGTTGAGATATGTGAATATTGGGATACCAATTAAAATTACGAAGTCGTTGTCGAATGTCGTGGAGCTGCGGTAAACCGAGAACAGAAAGGGAAAGAGAAATATAGAAAGAGAAAGAGAAAGAGTAGAAAGAAGGAGGAGAGTAGTCAAAGGGAGGATAGAAGGAGAGTAAAAGGGTGGCAGGCACGCACCGGACTCACTCGATGGCTCGTTAAAATTATTGAGCCTTTCTCGCAAAGGAGATCCGCTCCTTTTTTCTTCCTTGATCCACAACTATACGAAGAAGAAGTTAAGAAAGGAAGAAAAGAAAAAGAGAAGAAAAAGGATCGTCCTATCGCGATCGTCTCCCTCTTTTCACTCCTCTTAATACCCTCTCCGACTGACTACGGCCTACGCACAAAGCTTCAAGGAGACGGATGAATCCAAGAGCAAGAGATATCGCCTAAGAGTGTCCTACCATGAAGTTATCGTCCTCGATCCAACGATGATCTCGACACGTGAAACGAACAAAGACAAGCTATTCGAAAGAACTGTCGCGCGACGAATTTGTAACGAGGACAGTGGGGACTCGCCATTGACGGGTCATGTGACACCTTATCAACAATATCTTTTCACAGTTGACTCACAAAAGATCAAAGCGATTTTTTATCGATGAAGTTTGCTACTACAAGAAGCAAGAATCGATACATGATCGGCAAACTTTTTCAAGAACTTGTAAATTTCTAAAGAGAATAAAATTTGTACTGTGAAGATTGGCAGACATCTTTTGCGAATGCTCTCTCTTTCTTTCTCTCTCTCTTTCTCTTTTTTTTCTCTTTCTCTCTTTCTCTCATCTTTTGTAATAAATTATCACCTTCGTCATTCTCGCAAACTCACCACCATTAATCTCGATAATTGAATCAATATCCGTTATATCTCCTTGTGTATCCGAATCAACCTCATGGTAATTAGCCGGTATGATCATAAATCACAAGCTCTCTCTTTCTCTCTCTCTCTCTCTCTCTCCCCTTTGTCTGTCTCTCTCTCACTCTCACTCTCACTCTCTCCCGTTCTTTATATATTTTTTTTTTATTTCTTTTTTTCTTTTCTATCAGGAACATCGTTCTCGTTTCAACACAGATCACTCCATAAATCGCGGTGTACCATCGAATGAAATTTAAGTGGCTTATTTTTACTTGTCTGATCCTAATTCGAACATAACGAAAAAAATATCATTAGAGTAGTCAACCAGTAGTAGGTTCCTAATAGTTATAATTCTAATAGATCTAACGTAGCAGAATGAAGATACCAAGATGAACTCATCAAGGACGCGATTAGGTAGAATCTCAATTAAAGCTAAATTGCCTTATGTGGGGGAGAAAATAGAGTGTGAACAGGCCTGCATCCTAAGTGAGGAGAAGAAGTGGCACGATGTAGTTTCGCGAGGGCCGAACGAAAAAAAGAAAATAGAGAAAGATGTGTGTATGTGTGTAAATATATATATATATATATATGTGTGTGTGTGTGTGTGTGTATGTATGTATGTATGTATATATACATATACATAAATATACATAGAAGGAGTCTTCGAGAAATGGTCTTCGAGTTCATTCCACAAATGGAAGTCGAAGACCTCGAGCGGCATTCCAAACCGTGCACTTGATTGGTTTTGGTAAAGTCCGGAGGTCGAGTTAGGTCATTCGAGTTCTACGCAATTCTTCCTTTTAAACGACTATTTCGATTCACCCTAGCGATGTCGTTTCGTATTCATTGGTAAATCGCATTGATACTGTCGTATTGCTATAAAAGAACGATAGGAAATCGTTCTTTCAAAATGTTGTCTTCCCTTTAAAAGAATCTATCAAAATAACTGTGCTTGTTCATTGAAATTCAAACTTAATACTATTAAATATACCTACTATTTCTCTATAGTATTTTATGAGAAAACTATTATGGAATAGAAAAAAAATGAAAATTCAGAAAAATACTAATTGAATTACGGTAATTAAAATGTACTAACTCAAAATTTCAATTCGAATTTTAACGTTCACATAGAATATATCTATTTTACGATATCGGGATAATAATTAACAGAGTAAACTTTACGAAGTACAAAATAAGTAGCAACGTGGGCGTATCCAAATACGTAAAACTTGGCTTCATAGGAAGTATAGATAATCGTTGCTTCAATCAGTCACGGAATGATCTAACGGCTATCCGATTGCTTCCTGATATATCTACTTACAGTAAAGGCTGTCCGCGTTTCAATGCAGTCCCGTTCGATGAATTTAATGACAGAAAATAGAAGATTGAGAAAAGAGTACCGACCTCGTAAGTAATACGAAAACTGTAAAAGGGGAAGGCTTTCTATCAGATATAGACACACACATACGTACAAATTTCTCTGTTTGTTATTATTCTATTAAAAAAAAAAAAAAAAACAGTCGAAAGAATTGATGATAAAATTGTATTATCCGTTATCGGTATATATAGAACAATTCTCGATAAGTAAATACGTATCCTTATTTCAAAACAGTTATCTTAATTAACTGTGACCGTCGAAGTAAGTTAAGTTAAGTTAAATCAACGAACGGAATCAGACGAAGAAGTCGATGCTCCAAGATCGGTTGAAAGGAGATAGGCGAGGCCTAGAGTAGCAAGCAGCGGGATAGAAAAGGGCAGAAAGATTACGTGTTTGTTGCATGGCGGCAAATCCAGGTAAGGTAGGTCGTACTCGGGCGTGTTCATGTCCGATGAGCGACCTTCGCCCTCCCTCTCTCTCTCTTTCTCTTTCTCTTTCTCTTTTCCGTAAGGTCTAAAGGAGGCTGCGGATACTTCTTCGACCGAATCGTACCGCTATCTTAGACTCCTCTCAGGCTGCCACTTCTCTTACCTGATAGAATAAAATAGCATCGTTACCCTACATACCAAACTGTATACCACCCTTCGATTATTCCGTTCTATCGAACATACCAATTGATTTCTTATTTTATTTAACTATTTCATTATTAGATAAATATATATATATATATATATTAATTAAAATATTAGATCTAGCAAAAAGATCTATTCACATAACATTTAATTATTTCTAAAAGCAATTCTTTTCTCTTTTTCTTTTTTAATTTTTTGTTAACAATCAGATAGATCTAAAATATATATATATATATATATATATATAAATCTGGATATTATTTTTTGTTTATTACAAATTAGATATTTATATTTTATAAATCATAGCATTACTATCGTCTCGATAACACACAGACTATATCTTCATTCTTTTTATACGAGTAGTCGACGGATCTTTGCTTCCACCACAATCTACGTACGAGTTTTGAATAGTAATTATCGTCCTGTCGACGCAGCGTGATATAAATTACAATCTTCGGCGAAGGAGGAACCCTTCCCATCCCTTTTCTCTGTCTTTCTCCCTTCTATCTATTTGTCTTTCTTTTAAATACGTCTTACGATCGAGGTAATTAAAATCATTTTCATCGTTTCAATGTAATTTCCTATACGCAGATAATCTTATTTTCTAGTGTTTTTATTTGAGTTTATTAAATATAACAGATGTTTAAATTAAACAATATCAATGAACTTTGTTAATTAACAATGATAAAGAAGAATTTATTAATGAACATTTTCAATGTAGGGTATACAATGTGTATGCGTAAAATCGTTTTCTTTCTCTCTCTCTTTCTCTCTGAAAGCAATTAATCGCATTTGATTTATAGATGATATCCCTTCGAAAGGGATCGACCAATTATATCAAAACGTAGAGACGCAGCTCGAACACAATCTTGAGCGCGTCAGCACTGACCAGTCGTCGTGTCGATGCTAACATAAGATTTCGATCTAATTGGATTAAGCTGCCGATACGTTTCCTATTTTCCATTCGTCATCGTTTCTATCTCACCGACCCTTCGATCTTTTTTACTTTTACCATCTGGCAGATTATCTAGATGGAATAAAAGGAAACGTCGGACCATCATCGATTTCTTCTATGCCTTTAGTTTTCTCTCAATCTTCCTTTGTATTGTTTTCTTTCTCTCTAACAAATCACAATGGATCTAATAAATTGAAATCTTAAACGTCGGAGTTACTAAATTCAAAAAAAAAAAAAAAAAAAAAAATAGAAAAGAAAAGAAAAAAGAAAAGAAAAATAAAAAAGAAAAAAGAAGAAAACAAAATGTCCATCTTCTTGTATCATTCTTTCGATAAGTATTTTTCGAATAAAGCTTTGCAGTTATATCGATGTAAGTTTAACTCGTATCTAAATGGTCCATCGTTATGCGTTGCTACTTCGAAGCGGGCAGAGTCGGTATGGGTAAATGAGATTTCTAATGTAAAAGGAAAGATAGAAGTTGTTGTATAGAGTAGAAAAGACGTATATATGCGAGATAGACACCGTTAGTCTAGGAACGGGGCAAGTAAGAGATCCGTAAGTATGGTAAAGCACGGCCCTGGCTTCTTGTATAGAGGTTACGAAGCGCAGGAGAACAGAGAAGAGAAGTGCCGTCGTGAGCTGTGGATCCTGTGTGGATGCTGTGCTGTGGAACGGCAGCAACTGGGCGCACGCTCGACATCTTCGACCACACCCACATTCTCGCTCTCTTTCGTCGCCGTACAAGAAGACAACATGCTTTTTCTTTCTTTCTCCTCTTCAAGAAAGAAACGAAATGATTCTCGATCTCTCGAACCTCTCGAAACCGTACTCTATCTGATTTGCATTCATATTTACTTGCTCCAGTTTAATATATTTTTTTCTTCTTTTTTTCTCGTTTCTTTTTTTTTTTTTCTTTTTTGTCATCTCAAAGGAAAGTAATACAAATATCAGCGATAACCTGCATTCAATTCATTGAAAAATAACTACTACAATAGCAAAACGCTTCCGAAGAAAGTCCAGGGAATTGGTTTCACTTTGTTTGAGAACTCATAAGGGGAAAGTATGTACGTTGATTTAAGAGAGAAATTCTCGTTCCATCAAGTCTGCTCGAGTTTTTTTAAATATTCGAATCTTGTCAAGTCATTGATGTAACTCGCTTGAAATAATTTATCCATTTTAAAAGAAAATTATAGATATTAATGGTAATAATAAACAATTAATAATATAATACAATATAATAAACAAAATATAATACATATACAATAAATTGAACGTTTTAAATATTTTTTCTTTCTCTCTTTCTTTCTCTCTCTCTCTCAATAATTAAATCTAATTGATACAGTTTATAAATAAAAAATATTAAATCAATGATAGAAAAATTTCATTGCTAAAATATGTTTTTTCTCTATACAAAATATTTAAAAAGAAATGTATATTCCGAATGATACAATTTATATACATATAAAGAATACTAATCGATAACTGTACCGTAATTTGATTTCGAGTTTTGTTTCGACGTGAAAGAGCACGAAGAAACGAAAGCCGTCAATGTCGTCGTCGAATCGACGATAAATCCCGGGTTGCTTTCGCGCGTGGGAGACCGCCGTAACGTTACTGCTAACGTACGGGCCGCCACGCCCCGAACAATTACCAAGAAGTCGAGGCGGTAAATCAGCCGTGAAACCGTCGTCCGCGAAAGCTCGCGTGTGTACGCGGATATGTCAGGATATATCCTCGAACCTCGATTCCCCCAGGATATCGAGGATCTAATCTAGGGTCAAGGTACTGCCAAGAAGAAACAGAAGAGGGAAGGTAACGTTGAAGTATGTATTTGAAAAGCTCCCCTGGCTACACTCGAACTCTAACAAACGGATAAACTACGATTGTTATTAATGGTTTCTCGTCGTACAAGATACGCTTCGCCAATGTTCACCATTTAGTTTATGTAATCGTTTTAAAATTACGTAAAATTTAATAAAACAAATTTTTCTTTATCTCTGTTAAAAAAGTGAATTATATAAGATTATATATATATATATAAAAAGAGAAAGAGAGAGAGAGAGATTAAAATACAATATAGTATATAACATAATAATAAAAATTTATTAAAAATAATAAATTACATTAAATTATTATACTGATATATCGTACGAAATTATTACGATTAAAATAAATGTTTATACCAGTACATTGCATTATTGGAACGTACTACTATATGAATAGAACTTAATTAATTACACTAATAAAAGTATAGAGGTAGATACATATGTATGTGTTCTTAGGAATGACAGAAGAGAAACTCCGAGTCTCATGCACACAAGAATCGTAAGAATTTACGTAATCCTCCTCCACAGTCGCTTTTGAGGGAACCAACTAAGAGTCTTAGGAGTTAGATATCGGAGCATTATGCTGTTTCACAGTCCCGGACGCAGTCGATGCATGCTACGGCCGTTCTCGAATAGGTCCTCTCAGCGCACATATGCGAGATCTCCACGGATCGTGTGCCACACCCAGGTCACCAGCTTCGAAGTACGACTCCGTACAACTCTACCGGTCTCTTTAAAAATTTGTTCTTTTTTGCAACGAAAGTTACAACAGCTTCTTTGAAAGAGATATCTCTCTCTCTCTCTCTCTCTCTCTCTCTCTCTCTCTGTCTCTCTCTCTCTCTCTTTCTTTCTTTTTCTTGATACATCATTTCTCTGTCTAAATTAGAGATCCTATCATGTTTTCTCTTAACTGTTTTAAGACGAAATTATTATTATCTAATGATAATTTTAATCTGTAAGTTTAGATTGATTTTGTTTTCTTGTCTTACACATGTATTATATTTTGCATTAGATAATTTGAAGTCTTTAAATAATACATGAATAGTAAATTTCTCTCTCTCTCTCTCTCTCTCTCTCTCAATTTCTTTGAATTTCTGATAGATCGTATTAAATTTTATATAAAACAAATTTTTATCTATTCATTAATATATTTATTTATCTTTTTAAATTGATCTATTGACTATATAAACTTTATATAAAGTAAATTTTTCGTATGTTTAGTTATAAATACGTATATATTTATTTATTTTTCTAAGAAGTATATATCTATTTATTTTTCTAAAAACGTTCTTATCATTTCCCCTTAATGTTCTCGAGTTTACTCTCCCTTCTTCTTTGTTTTTTTTTCCGTGACAAAATAATGAAAAAAATTCTCTCTCTCTCTCTCTCTCTCTCTCTCTCTCTCTCTCTCTTTCTATTTTTCTTCGCTCAACCGGTTCATCGACATCGTAGCAAGAAGCGCCACATTTTAATGAACATTACGCACGCGATATTCCTCAGGCAAGGCTCATCGCTTCCGATCATTACCACAGATCGTTGGATCGTCCTCGAAGAAGTGCGATGTATCATCGTTAAGCGTGGAATCTCTTGATTCCAAGCACCATCGTCGAGCTATGATACAAGGCGTGTGATATCACTCGCGTGCGTGCGTGTCCTCCACGGTGAGAGTATCGCACGCGTCTTTACGACATTTTAAAAGAGAAAAAAAATGTGCGTTCGCGGTCGCATGTGTGTATGTGTATGTGTATGTTTTAATTAATGTAATTAAATAGTAATTTGAATTTCTTGGATTCATACTAAAATGATTATATGAAGATGGTTTACCAATCAAAGTAACTTAAAAAAGCAGACTCTTAATTAGATTCGTTATGAAGGAAAATATATAAACATTTTATCAATCATTAATCATTCGATAGCTTTTTTATTATAACGTTTACACTAACAGTTATAAAATTGTTTAATTATATTTATGAGAAGATAGATGATTTATCAATCATTGTAATTTAAAAAGGCAAAATATTCATTTGATTTTGTATGAGATGATACAAGGTATCTAAGGAATGAGTATACGCATTGGATCAATCATTAATCATTTAATACTTCTTTACCGTAAGGTTTACTTTTATTCTTAAATATATATATATATATATATATATATATATATATATATATATATATTTAAGAGTAATATATATATTTAATATTTTATATATTTAAAAGAACGTATACGAGGAACTGTCATGCATTACATTTTCTTTTTGTTCCTTTTTTTTTAAATAGCTTATACATTTTGAAAAATTGTTTAATGAATTGTAAAGTTAAACACGTGTTCAATCGATTATGAAAAATATCGATCAAACTGATCAAAGTACAATCAGCATACTCATCGTCGATACATTCGTATCTGAAAAAAAAAGATAGAGAAATCTAAGTATGTCTTTTGCTTCGAGGCGTCGTTCGTCCGGATGCCGGAACGATGTGTGCGAGATAACTCGTATATTTTACCGTTACAACCATCCGCGAACGGCTTCTTCGAGTTTTGTATTTCTCTCCTAGAACACGCGGTACCTCGTTGCAGGTGCTACCTCCTTAAAAAATTTTTCGTGTGAGATTTGCTGCCATTCACACTTCGATGAGCAGGATACGTGGAATAGATCAACACGAATGATAGTTTACGATATATGAAACTCAGAAGGGAGAGAGAGTGAGAGAGAGAGAGAGAGAGAGGGAGAGAGAGCGAGAGATATTCGCTCATTTTGCGATAATAATCTATAAAGAGAATTGTAATAATAATCTATATCGAGATCTCTATGAGTATGACTTTAATCAAGCAAACTATACGATATGTGATACTTTCTGTAGTTCGTATAACAGGATCTTTATTGAATATTTTTTTTTTAAATATTTGTAATGATATATTTTTACAACATGTAATACCTTATATTCTCGTAATTCGAACAGCATGATCATTATTAAACTTTTTCTAGAATAATTCTAATGATATATTTTTAATGACGGTATATAATAAGTTTTATGTCAGTATTAGTTCATACAGCAAGATTATATATCGTATTTTTTTTTTTTAATATGTTTATTTTTTTAATGGGTTTTTAATGATACTACATTATTTTGATTTGAATCGTGCTTAAATAAATTATTGATCGAATCTATTGATCGAATGATTTGAACAAATGATTAAGAATAAATTTCTATTTTTAATATAATCTCTAAAATTTTAATCTCAATTGTAATTTTAATTTCAATTTCGTAGTTTTATTATTTCAAAGTACATTCACCTCGAACGAACAAATAAAACTACTGAAAAATCATTTCTCAAGATCATTTTAACCCTTTCCGACGTTATCGTTTCAACACTACATAAGTCAAGCATCGTATAGGTAACAATCATCCGCTTAGCATGATCGTATCAAAGGGGTGTATCAAATCCGCGATCGAAAAACATCAATAGGTAGCTCAACGCATGGTAGCCCGATACCATGTACTATTACCTTGAAAGATCTACTCCTATCGATTATTTAAGATAAATAGAGAAATAATAAGGAAAAATAAAAGACGAAAAAAAATAATTCGAAAACGACGTGCATTAAATCTCCAGTAAGAAGAACGAATTCCTGGTGGTTAAGTCGGAAGCGTTTTAATACATTGACTGTCATGATGATCATCGATGAAAAATTAATTACTATAAGTTGAATTTTACCGAATAAAAACTAATAATTAGATAACACTGTAAAGTAAAAAAAGTGCTATTCAAGAATTAATTCTTATTAACAGTGTTTATTTGTTTTTTTTTTTTTTATATAAATAGAATACTAAAACTATGAATAAAGAGTATTTTTATTTATGTATTGATTATATATAAATTATTATTTCGAATATTAATGATTAGTTAGTTCAATCATCTTCGTTGATTTGAAAGTTAATAAAGATAATATTTTACAAAAATTAAATTTACCTATGAAATATATTAAAACATCATAAAATAATATTGGGTTAATTATCGTAGTTATTATTACTTTGTTGTGCAATTTATTGCAATTTTTGATCCAAAAATTCAATATATTTAACCTACTAAAGAATCCTCAAGAGATATTAAAATGATAATGTGTAACTATCGATGAAACAGATACACTATTGACAAAAGTACAAACACGTGTTATAATATAATAAAAAAAAATTCCATAGTAAATAAGATATTTATTTTGAGAATAAAAAATTTTTAATTAACAACATTAATTAACAACATTAATTAACAATATTCATTTCTAATGAAAACGAAATAATGAAGCTATGAATAATATGATAATATAACTGTGGTCCCTAGGATAAAAGGTAGAAAATTCACGTGACAGTTAATGGTATAACGAGATATCGGTTTTCCAATTTAAAGGAGCGTTCTTGCATTATCTTCTCTTTCGAGTCCACAGCACGTATACGCGTGGCTGGGTGGGCGGGGTACAAGAGTATGAGAAAAAGAAACGGAAGGAATGATCAAGAAGAAAGAGGAGGAGAGGAGGAAAGGAGGATAGCCAGGTGAGAGGCAGAAGTGACGGAGCAGCATCGTGCTCTCCTCGGAGTTCACGTACTTTATCAACGCGCGTAGGTTCTTTCGAGAACACACTGTACCAAGGCAATAGATTACAATTACCCGAACACGCCTGCTCGAACGTGGGAGTACGCACGATCGCGCGGACACATAGATCGGCTGTTAGGTGTCTAGTCGTTTCTCTTCTTTCTCTCTCTTTCACGCCATGATGCCTCCAATACATTCGAACGATAGGAAATTGGCTCTTTAATCTCCTAGCACTTCGCCGTTATTCCCTCATTATTTCTACTTTAATGTATAATCAACTAACCTGCTTCCACTCATTAGCTGCTCTTCGAAACTCGTGATCATTTATATCTCTCAAAACGGATTCTATCTTATTTTTAGAATTCCTTGAATTTTTTCTGTTAATGGAATTGTTTCGGAAAGAGATAAAAAGTGAGAAAAATGGAAGGATTAGCAACAAACGTTTAAGGTCTCTCAGTAACAATTTATTCATTCTTAATGAATATCTTAATACGTATATGCATTAAATTCGTAATTAAAAGAACTTTTTCGTCTTTGTTCTTCACCATTCGTTTTTTCTTTATCAATATTTATGAATTAATAGAAAATATAATAGCAATGCATTCAATTTAATCAGATCGACATGATTTTTTATTTTCATGTTTATTTAACAAAATAATATAGAGAACATATTAAAAAAAAAAATGAAGAAAATATAAGGATCAATTATTGAAATATTTTGTTTTTATATCTTTCAGGTTTCACGGGAACACAATGCGAGATAGATATCGACGAATGCGCTGCAAAGCCTTGCCTGAACAACGGAATTTGCACCGATCTCATAAACTCATTCAAGTGTACCTGTGCCGATGGTTTTGCTGGTTCACACTGCCAAATCAACATCGACGATTGCGCCTCATCGCCATGCAAGAACGGTGGAACGTGTCAGGATTCGATAGCAAAGTATACGTGCGAATGTCCACCAGGATTCACTGGTGCATCCTGCGAGACAAACATAAACGATTGTCAATCGAATCCTTGTCACAGTGGCAACTGCATCGATGGCGAGAACAGCTTCAGTTGCAGTTGTTTCCCAGGTTTCACTGGCAGACTATGTCAAACCCAAATCGACGAATGCGAGAGCAATCCTTGCCAATTTGGTGGACGTTGCGAGGATAAGATCAATGGTTATCAATGTATATGCAGACCTGGAACTTCTGGTACCAACTGCGAGGTCAACGTCAATGAATGCTATAGTAATCCATGTAGAAACGGGGCTAGATGCATTGATGGTATCAACAGGTAAATAATTGTCTACGAAAATTATCGATTTAAACGTGGGAGCATGAGTAACTCTTAAAATGAATCACACGAGAGTGTTAGAACACACTTGGTTCTTAATTTTGACCTAAATTCAATTTTAATTTCAATTAAATTAACAAATTCGCCATGCTAATTTTTAACTATTCTCATTTTAGATACTCATGCGAATGCGAGCCTGGTTTTACCGGACAACACTGCGAAACGGATATAAATGAATGCGCAAGCAATCCTTGTGCAAACGGTGGCCGATGCATTGATCTAATAAATGGTTTTAGATGCGAGTGCCCTCGCGGTTATTACGATGCAAGATGTCTCAGTGATGTCGACGAATGTGCTAGCAACCCCTGTGTAAACGGTGGTACCTGTGAAGATGGAGTCAACCAATTTATTTGCCATTGCTTACCTGGTTATGGAGGCAAAAGATGTGAAGCTGACATCGACGAATGTGGCTCGAATCCTTGCCAACACGGTGGCACTTGTAACGATCATCTCAATGGTTATAGTTGCAAGTGTTTACCCGGTTACGCTGGTACAAATTGTGAAACCAACGTCGACGATTGCGCTAACAATCCATGTCAAAATGGTGGATCTTGCATCGATCTTGTAAACGATTATAAATGCGTTTGCGAGTTACCTCATACCGGTAGAAACTGCGAGGACAAGTTGGACCCTTGCTCACCTAACAAGTAAGTCCTTTGAAAATCAAATAAAAATTTATTCGTCCGCTTTTAAATTTTAATTAATTAATTGAAACTTTGTTAGTTATTGAGATCTTATTTTTACAGATGTCTACACGACGCAAAATGTTCACCTTCGTCAAACTTTCTCGACTTTGCCTGTACTTGTACAGTAGGTTACACTGGCAGATTATGTGACGAAGATGTCGACGAATGCATTATGACGTCCCCGTGTCGAAATGGTGCCACTTGCAGGAACACTAATGGATCTTATCAATGCGTCTGTGCTAAAGGCTACGAAGGCCGGGATTGCATAATCAACACCGATGATTGTGCATCATGTAAGTGTCGATTCAGGATAATAAGTTTATAACCGTTCTTTCTCTCGCATGTGCGTTTTGCCGTTTATTCACGAGAAAGCATCGAGCATCATCTTAAATGCTTAGACGCATATTTTTTTTTAAAGAAATATAAAACAAGAATAAAACACGAATTAACAATAAAATGTATTTAATTTAGCACGGGGTCAGATCTTGGCTTCGTGCATGGTTTTGATTAAATTTAAATCAGTTTAGATAGATTAATCCAAAATTTATTCTGACCGCAATTCAGCAATTGAACACACAAGAAAAGAAATGTTAAAACGTTTGTCGTATCTTTGACGGGCGATGTCAAAAATGATCGTAATATCTTGAGCTGATAAATCATTAATAAGATTCAGATTCGCTTTAACTGCATATGTATATGTACACATATACCTGCGAACTATGTACAGCACGTCGAATCATGATCGTACGATGAGCGGACAAAATGACCGATAACCTTAATAGATGAGCACGTGGTAACGTTTTATTGAAAATAGACATTGTTCAACGTTTGAATCTTAAAACATACAGGAATGAGCACTGATATTAACGTGATTACGTACGACCTAGATAAATTAAAGTAATCATTTAAATCTAAAGTAAGCGATAAGTAAAAGAAAGAAAATCAAAATCATCGGCTGTTAAGCTATTAGGCTCTTAATCAAGGTAAAATTATGAAAAACAAGTTAACTAGAAATTCATCTGAGATGACTGAAAAAGTTTAAAAATTATAAAAAAAGATTTAACTTGATTTTACAATCATCGCGTGTTAAGATCGAAAAAATAACAGAATAATATTGCAAGATGGTTTACACTTGTTCGTTAGCCCAACTACGACGAAGTCAATTTAATTTTTTTGTCATGGATACGATTTGTACTCGATGACGCCGCGTTTCTCGTTTGTCGAACTTTCGATACTTATATAAGCTGAAATTAAAATGCCGAGTTTGGCACGTGCTCGCACTCGCCGAAAAGATCAGCAACGCCGTTCTTAGCTATAACTTTGATTAGATGATATATCCAGTATTGTTTAAATTAATCTTATTATTATTTGGTCGGATTGATGATCGGATTTGTGTAAACAATTAGTTTTTTTTCTTTATAATCATAATAGAGTCTTACTTAATTATAATACAATTGTACATTTATTCTTTGTTTGATACACCATATTCTGAAGTACGATGAATTATGAATTTACAGATCCGTGCCAAAATGGTGGAACTTGTTTAGACGGAATTGGTGACTATACTTGTCTATGCGTTGATGGTTTCAACGGCAAACATTGTGAAGTGGATGTAAATGAATGTCAATCACAGCCTTGTCAAAATGGAGCAGTTTGTAAGGAATACGTAAATTCGTATACATGTCAATGTCAACTTGGCTTCTCCGGTATAAATTGTCAAACCAATGACGAAGATTGCACTGATAGCAGTTGTATGAATGGTGGCAAGTGTATCGACGGAATAAACAACTATACTTGCGTTTGCAAACCTGGCTATACTGGTTCGAATTGTCAATACCGTATAAACGAGTGTGATAGTTCGCCTTGTCTAAATGGTGCAACTTGTCATGATCATGTGCAATATTATACGTGTCATTGTCCTTATGGCTATACCGGTACAAGATGCGGCGAATACGTAGACTGGTGTGCTGATAATCCCTGTGAAAATGGAGCAACGTGCGTTCAACACAATAACAAGTACCACTGCAATTGTTCGCCAGGTTGGACTGGCAAGGTTTGTGACGTAGAAATGGTCTCATGCAAGGATGCTGCTATTAGGAAAGGTGTGCTTGAAAAGAATCTTTGTAATAACGGTACTTGCGAGGACATTGGAAATAGTCATCGGTGTCATTGCATCGAAGGTTATACTGGTTCTTATTGTCAAGAAGAAATCGATGAATGTGAATCCGCTCCTTGTCAAAATGGTGCAACCTGTAAAGATTTAGTCGGTTCATATCAATGTCAATGTACGAAAGGTTTCCAAGGACAAAATTGTGAACTTAACGTTGACGATTGTAGACCAAATCCTTGTCAAAATGGCGGCACATGTCACGATCTAATCAATAACTTCAGTTGCTCCTGTCCACCGGGTACACTTGGATTTTTATGCGAGATCAACGTAGATGATTGCGTGGTTGGCGCTTGTCATAATAATGGAACATGCACTGATAAAGTTGGTGGATTCGAATGTAAATGTCCACCAGGTTTTGTAGGGCCAAGATGCGAAGGAGATATCAACGAATGTTTATCAAATCCCTGTGCTTCACCTGGTACTCAAGATTGCGTTCAACTTGTAAACAACTATCATTGCAACTGTAAACCTGGTTATATGGGTCGTCACTGCGAAGTAAAAGTTAATTTCTGTGATAGTTCACCTTGTCAGAATGGCGGTGTATGTGCTGCCAAACAAGCCGGTCACACATGTATCTGTCCTAACGATTATCATGGAAAGAATTGTGAATTTGCTGGCTCTTACTGTGATACGGAACCTTGTTTGAACGGTGGTACTTGTCGGATAACTGAAACAGAAATTGGCTATAGATGTCATTGTCCACCGGGCACAACAGGCACTCACTGTGAAATAGATGCTAGAGATGAATGTGCTAGTAACCCTTGCCAACAATCAGATGCCGTTTGCGAAAATCTTCTTGGAGATTATACTTGTTATTGTCCACCAAAATGGACTGGCAAGAACTGTGAAATTTACGATCCAAATTATAGAGGTGGTGTATTCGGTAGACCAAATTCAAACATTCCAAAGAACATGAATGCTTACGATCTCGACTTGGAACGCGAAAGGAAAAGATGTATCGAAAATCGTTGCGAAGAAAAGTCTGGAAATCATCACTGCGACGAGGAATGTAATAGATACGCATGTAATTTCGACGGAAACGATTGTTCTCTTGGTATTAATCCTTGGAGAAACTGTACCGCTCCAATAAACTGTTGGGATGTTTTTATGAACGATGTTTGCGATGAAGTATGCAACAACGCTCAATGTCTCTTCGATGGAAGAGACTGCGAGAGAAAATTAGCACCTTGCAAGTGAGTATAAGATAATTTCTAACAAATTTCAACAAGTTAATAATTTATATGTAGGAATAATATTTTATTAATTATGTTACTTTATTTATTTCAGTCCGATATACGATGCGTATTGTCGAAAACATTATGCTAATGGTTATTGCGACTATGGATGTAACAACGAAGAATGTAATTGGGATGGCTTGGATTGTGACGGAAAACCACCCTCCTTAGCAGAAGGTGTTATTTCTGTGGTAGTTAGGATGGATATGCAGACTTTTCGTTCTAACGTAGTGGCATTCCTACGAGATATCGGTCACGAATTAAGAACTACATTACGTGTGAAACAAGACGAGCTTGGTAACGACATGATATATCCTTGGAAAAGAGAACGAGAACCAAGTTTGCAAACGAATTTCTTTGGTAGACAGGCGACGATTTATACGAATAGTCAAAGCGGTGTTATAGCGTATTTAGAGATTGATAATAGAAAATGTACAGTAACACAGGGTGCCGTATGCTTCCCATCAGCCAACGAAGCAGCAGAATACTTAGCTGCTACAGCCTCGAAACATTCTCTTTCGAGAAATTTCCCTATCGAGCAAGTTCGAGGTGTTGTTGGTCCTCAAGGTCCTGAATATCCTGATACACCAACAAATTACAAATATGTCTTCATTGGTGTCATTATCGTGATAGTTGGAGGAATGCTTGTAGGAGTTTTGGTGACAGCGCAAAGGAGACGAGCAGTTGGAGTGACATGGTTCCCAGAAGGTTTTCTACGAACGAATAGTGGAAGTGGTCAGAGACGTAGATCACGTCGAAGAGGTCCCGATGGACAAGAAATGCGTAATCTCAATAAACAACCATCGGTGAATTGTATGGATCTCGATGTAGGAAATGGTCGAGCACAACAATGGTCGGACGACGAATCGGATCTTCCACCATCGAAACGAATGCGAGCTATTGAACCTGGTTATGCAAGCGATCACACGGCCATCACCGATTACGAAGAAACGGAACCAAGAATGTGGACTCAACAACATTTGGATGCAGCAGAAATACGAACTAGACCGGATGCAGGAGTTTTAACACCGCCTAGTCTCGAGCATGGTCAAGATGTAGATGCTAGAGGACCATGTGGAATGACTCCATTAATGGTAGCCGCTGTACGTGGAGGTGGTCTTGATACTGGAGAAGAGGAAGATGAAAGTGATGGTACCGCAGCTGTTATCGCTGATCTCGTGGCACAAGGTGCTGATTTAAATGCTACTACCGATAAAAGCGGTGAAACTTCGCTTCATCTCGCTGCTAGATATGCCAGATCAGATGCAGCTAAACGTCTCTTGGATGCTGGAGCTGATGCTAACTCACAAGATAATACCGGCAGAACGCCTCTCCATTCAGCCGTCGCTGCGGATGCGATGGGAGTATTCCAAATTCTTCTTAGAAATAGAGCAACGAATCTTAACGCTCGAATGCACGATGGTACCACTCCTTTGATATTGGCTGCACGTTTAGCAACCGAAGGAATGGTAGAAGATCTGATTAATGCTGATGCTGATATAAATGCTGCCGATAATAGCGGCAAAACTGCTCTTCATTGGGCCGCAGCTGTTAATAATGTAGATGCTGTTAACATATTACTTGTCCATGGTGCGAACAGAGACGCACAGGACGACAAAGACGAGACTCCGCTGTTCCTCGCTGCAAGAGAGGGCAGCTTTGAAGCTTGTAAAGCTTTACTCGATACATTCGCCAATAGAGAAATTACAGATCATATGGATCGATTACCAAGAGATGTAGCCAGCGAAAGGTTACATCATGACATCGTCAGATTATTAGACGAGCATGTACCTAGATCACCTCAAATGATGAATGTCATGCCGAATGGTCCTCTAATAGGTAAGCATTTGATTTACGTATATTTCTGCTTCGTATCTTTTCTATTTTTTTAAAAGAACACTGATTGTAATATCCAATGTTTCTACTTTCAGGATCCCCAAATCATCCTCAACTTATCACACATCCAACTGTTATCGGTTCCGCACCGAAACAAGCGAAATCGAAGAAACGACCAAAAACTGGTGGTACAGGGAACCCAAACAGTCCAGAATCCGAAGGTGCAGTGGTGGTCATGAGGCGAAAGCCGTCGGTAAAGAAGCCACCGGCGAAGCGTGGCGCTCAGCCCCCAAACCAGGAAATCCCTCAGGGAGCGGAGGGAGCTGAGGGAAACCTACCAAGCCCGTACGACAGTGCGAGCCTTTACAGTAATGCCTTGCCTTTAGTGGGTCATACGGCGACAGCGAAACAACCACCACCGTACGAGGATTGTATAAAGGGACAGTCCATACAAGGCTTGCAACAGCTCGGTCTTGACACATTCACGAATAACTACGGGCTGCCAAATTTTCACGATCAACTATTAGCCTCGCATCAGAGACAAACGCAGGGTATGGTGAACACGTTATCGCCACCGTACAGCAATCAGTCACCGCCACATTCAGTACAGTCAAACATGACGCTCTCTCCTCAAGCGAGCTACATGGGCTCGCCCTCGCCAGCAAAGAGCCGGCCGTCACTTCCCACATCACCAACGCACATCGCCGCCATGAGACAGGCGACGCATCAAAAACACGGAGGCATGCCACCGGTGGGGTTCGATTTTGAGAATTTACCTTATTCCAGTCAACAACAACAACAACAACAACAGCAGCAGCAGCAACAACAACAACAGCAACAACAACAGCAGCAGCAACAACAACAGCAACAGCAACAGCAGCAGCAGCAACAGCAACAGCAACAACAGCAGCAACAACAGCAGCAGCAGCAACAACAGCAACAACAACAACAGCAGCAAAGTACACAACAACAGCAGCAACAGACACAACAGTACTATCAGTACTTGACGCCACCGTCCCATCATTCCGGACCAGACGTCACGCCGCAACATCTAATGCAAGCACCAGAAAGTTTTCCGACGCCTTCGCCGGACAGCCCCGGACATTGGTCCTCGAGCTCGCCTCACTCGAACAGCGATTGGTCCGAGTGCATGGCCTCGCCGAACGCCTACGGTGCTGGCGGTGGAGCTCATCAAAGTAACAAGGGCTCGGAGGCAATTTACATATGAAACGAGCAAACGCTCTCCTTCTCGCGCGAGTAGATCGTAGCTTTTACTGTAAGAAAAATAAGAAGATACAAAGAGAGAGAGAGAGAGGGGGGGGAGAGAGAAAGAAAGAAAGAAAGAGTACGTACTGTGATTAGCTCGTCGAGATCGAGAGCAATAGTTGTTTCGTTAGTATGAGAGCATATGCAAGCCTCCGAGGAGGCCATTACATAACAAGAAATTGTGCCTTCGAGTGCTATATAGTGTGTTAGATAAGTATACGTAGGAGAATGTATTAAATTATGTGTTTCGAAAAGCACAATGTTTCCTAATGGCCTTTTAATGAATACGTTTTTTACTGGTTTTGTGCGAATTGTAAGATATATATAAAGCGTGTGTGTCTGGTTGAGGAGAGCGTCAGAAAGTTTTGTCTTTTCATTTTTTTTTATTTTTATTCTTTTTCTTTGTATTTTTTTTTATTTTTATTTTTTTTTTTTTTTTTTTTTTTGTACGATCGCTTATGAGCGTGTTGTTCCATACACAAACATTCCATACGTATGGCATTCTTTTTCTAGTTTTTTCTTACTTCCTCGATGTTATTCCCATCGAGAGGTACGATCCATCATCTTAACAAAGGTAGTATAATTATTAATGTTTAATTCCTTCAACAAATATGGATCATTTTTAAATTTAGAGTGCATCGATGGGTGTTAATACGTTTCTCTGACCTCTCTTCTACCCGAAGTAGCCGAAAGAGAGTTTAAATAATAAGAATTTGCGGCGCAGTTAACGGTACGCATAATAGATACTATAGATTGTTGTGAGAGAAAAGAGATTATTATTATTATTATTATTATTATTATTATTATTATTATTATTATTATTATTATTATTATTATTATTATTATTATTATTATTATTATATTATATTATATTATATTATATTATCATCATTATTATTATCATCATCATCATTATTATTATTATTATTAAAATATTATTATTATTATTATTATTATTATTATTATTATTATTATTATTATTATTATTATTATTATTATTATTATTATTAATTATTATTATTAATTATTAATTATTATTAGTAGTATTCGAAAAAATATAGTTCTTCGCGCGCTTGCAATATGTCGCCAGTGACACTTTCGATAAGTAAAAAAAGGACATATTGGAATCGAGATTCACGTAGAACTACTAACTCAACTTCTACTTTATAAAAAAAAAATAATTTGTAAATAGTATCTCTTCCCCTTCTTTTTCCCCCGTTCCGCTCTGCAACTCACTTTGCACCCTATCGAGTACTTTTATATAATTACCTTTTCTCTCGATTTTGTACATTATTTTACATGTTTTTTATAAAATGTAAGTTAGCCGTTTTTTATTATAAGATGATTCGTATGCCGTAACCATATCATTCTCTCTTCAACAACATAGTAACGAACTATTAATTTCTTGTTGCGTTAAGAATTTATTATAGCTATCTTTAGTGCTGTTCTGAATTACACAGTAGCATAAAAGAAAGTTCTCTTCCTATATAAGAAATTTAAGGGACCTACATAATACTTGTGCCTATATCGTAAAGTTACGCATCGAAAGAAATGAGAGAAATTCTATATTTATATATGGCTTTTATCTCGATCTTATAGAGTATCTTTATGCGATTGCCCTTATATTGCCGAAATTTATGCGGGTACTGCCAAATACATGACAATAAAAATACGAAGAGAAGAAACGTGTATGTATTTTTGTAAGATTTATATGAGATAGAAAATTATGAATCGAACTTTAGCGTGTTCGCTGACAAACGAGCACGATGATCTTATTTCGCGTGTAACGAGAATATAATGTTTCTAGAAAAGAAAAAAAAAAAAAAAAGAAAATAAGAAAGATACCATGTAAAAGTTAAATCATTGAGTCTGTGTTGTTCATTAATAATAATAATAATAATCGTGAAAATTTTTCAACAATACGTAGACGATATATACGTAAATTCATTGTTGTACGATCGACAGCAGTTATTATGTGTTCATAATTCATTCCCAACTGCTCTCTTTTTCTTCTTTCGAATCATCTCATACTTCTGTGTTAAAAAAAAAAGGAAAAAAAAAAGACAGATTTAAGGATATACTGGTGTAGCCTAAGATCCATTTATAATAAGTTCTACGTCTCCGATAATTACGATAGATCTTGTTATTTCTTGTAACTTGTAAAAAGTACTGAGATTTATTCGTATTAACTATTTTATAAGCGAACTAAGAATTTGTTCGATCCTATTATTATATCCTACCCCGTTCCCAACACTACTCAATCCCATATTTTTATAAATAAGTTATGCCTTTTAAACGGATGTAATAATAAAGATAATCTAACATTCACGATAGGCTCGTTGTTCTTTTGTTCTTTTTTTGTTCTTTTTTTTTTTTTTTATTTCTTTTAAATTGTACTACGTCTCATAACGCAAAATTTTGATGAGGTTATTAATGTATGTTGTGCAAATGTATCGATAAGGTTTATAGGTGATCACTGGCAATTATACTTTTTTTTATTACTTATACTTTGGTTTTATTTTTTGTACACATTTCGATTATCATCGTATAAGATTTAATATCACGGTCTCTACGATATAAATTCTTAATACATTTTTTATATTGTCAAGGATATATATACACGGTTATATTATTAATTAAATTTACCGCGAATCGAGCCGCACTCGCGCTCCATCTGTCGATGGAGCATTTAATTAACAACAAAGCGAAAGGAAAATATCGAAGAAAACGTTCATTATAAATTCATTCAAATTAATATTTAAATTCACCATGAATATTTAGAGAATGTTTTTTTTTTTCATCCTAATTTATCATCAACCTTAATTCATTACCTTTGGAAAGAAATATTTTATAAATTATATAAGTGTGTTTCCATAGCAACGCTTTTATATTTCATTATATTTCTTTACTGTCCTCTTTGTTCGTAATGTCGACCAAGAAACGGGAGAAACAGTGAGGTATAATTTATTGAAGGTGAACCGCAATTTCGTCATTAACATATTTTACGTAAAAACTAAAAAGACGCATAGCAACAACGTTACATTGATAATTATAGCAATAAAAGCCCAATGATAAAGGATGACAAAGAAAATAAATTCCAATAAATAATATCACAAAATTACTATATATTATTCGCATATAATTACTTTGAATGAATTATTTTCGCGCTAAATGATCAACACTGTTAACTTTCATGTACACATAAAGAATGTTTTTATTGACCTTGAATCTCTTCATTTGGACATTGATATTCATACGCGTGTATTACAGAACTTGCAATCGTGCAATGAGTAAAAGAGGCATATTTGTAGTTATTCTTTTGTCATTTCTTTTTTTTTTTTCTTTATTGTCGAGTTAAGGTTCGCAACGAACATCATCGTGACTTGCCGCGATATAAACACGCAAGTATCTCATTCGTTTTTTTTTCTCTTTTTATCTTCTCCTTCTCTATTTCATTCATTTTCTTTCCCTCTCTCCTCTATTTATCTTTCTCTCTCTCTCACTCTCTCTTTCTCTCTCTCTCTTTCTTTCTCTCTTTTTCTCTTTCTCTCCGCGTAGTTTTCCCGCTCCCTTTCAAACAGCTCGTTGGCCAACTCGCGCGAAAATTCAACCGGTGTCGGAAGTGCAGGATGACGTGTCGGCGATACTCTGATCGTTGTTGCTCTCCGTCGATGAACTGTCGTTGCTCTTAATTCGCCTTTTACGCAGCTTCGCGAACTGAAACTCCTCGACTGGAACTGTACACGAAGAATAATTGATATCAACTTAGCTTTTGTATCTTTTCTTTTCAGAATTTGGGTTCATTGAAGAGAGAAGGGGGAGGACAAGGGGGGGGGGGTGGTAAGGGCTCATGGTTAGGTTCGTAAGCTCGGAAAAACGGGAAATGAAACGAGAGTGTCTTTTTAGCAAAGTTGACGATAAAGGCTCCTCATATATTTCCTTTTCTATTATCACGTACTCTCCTAAATTGTACCGCATTATACAACATTAATCATAAATATGTTACAGTGGAAGTATATCCTTTTTTTACTTTCTATTCTTCTTTACAAGTTATTCACATTTAACATGTATGTATTTACTTCGACCGTAACATGTACATTCAATAACGCTCAACAAGATCGCTCGTCGTCGATACAAGGTACCATCATTTTTTTCATTAGCATTAAAAAATAGTATGGGTCGTTTTAATGAACTTTACATCGAACTAACTTTCTTCGTTTTAATACGTCTTTGCTTTTTGGTTTCTTCTTTTCTTTTCTTTTTGTCTTCTTTTAATTTTTTCTTTTTTTCTTTTCTTACAACGGGATAAAATCTCAATTGAACGCAGCTTTAAAATCTGTATAGCACCGATAGTAACAATTCCTAATTTCTCTTTATGAGTCTGCTAATATACTTTTGATCAAAGACTTCATAATAAGAAGATACGTGCTATTTAAAACGAATGACAGAATACTTTAGTGTTTTATAAGAATATCTTTTTAAATATAATCTTATTAGTATGCGTAATCATCTAAAGTTTTGAACTATTTGTATAGAGATAATATATACTAAGTAGGCAATAGATTAAAGATTGATTTTCTTAATATTTATAAGTTTTATGCAACACTATTAGATCACTCTGTATTTTCTGTCATTCATATTATCTTTAAACATTATCCTTATTAGAATAAAAAACTATTGATCTTTTTTTTTTCTTTTTTGATAAATATGTAATATCATATGAGAACGATGTTGAGTAATATACATTTTTGCAATTTGTGATAAGATAAAAAAACTTAAAATATAGAATTTTATATAGCATTACTTTATGCAAGATTCAATATAATGTTTCAATGAGATCTCAAATGTAAATTGTTATTTGTATATAGCACGATGTCAAGCTTCCTAATAGCGATTTATAAAACATATAATAGATACTATAAGCAATAAATAATTAACTACATCAGTTACTATCTTTCATAGATGATAATACAATAAGAAAAATTGTCAATGTCAGTACGTTGGCATTACAACTTTTGTACGTATTATAGGAAGCATCGCTACAAGCATGTAAACTACAGAGCGAATATTTTGTTGAAAATATCATTAACACTATGAATCAGAAACATTTAATAAAAATTCATTACCAAATATGCATATATTAAAGAATCGAACAATCATTCGGAGATAATGTAAATTCACTTTATAACTGTATAATTAGTTCAAGTACAATTATGGTTACCATCAGAATCTGGATCTCTCTCTGTATCATTGACTGTAGCACTTGGCAGAGGAACTATTTCTGGTTCCAATGGCTTTACCGAACAATCAATATCCTCAACAATTACTTCTTCAGCCAAACTGCTTCTAACGGCCTCTGTGACATTTGTTAAATGCTAATATTTAAATTATCATACTTTTCATATTTAACTTACCATTAAATGCCTGTGGATATTGTTGACTTAATTTATTTTTCACTATACGTATTCTTTTGAAAATGTAGTCCAAGTCTTTTTTCATTTCTATCAACAGAGCAGTATGCTTTTTAAATTCAGCTCCTGCTGTCTTTAATCTATTTATTGATAATTGATTGCAATTAGTTAACATTTCATTCGTTTTTTCAAATCTTTGTAACCTAAAATATAAAGATGTCCAAGTTATTATATGATAAGATACTTATTAAAATAAATACTGTAAAATATATATAAATGTAATATTTACATTTGTTTTTGAGCTCGTATCATAGATTCTACATCTTGCTGATCTACTATTCCTGCTAGTCCTTGTATGAACACCTCTGGTGCTGTATAATTTTGAAAGCATTCAAAGCTTCCAGTGTCTGATTCTGGTGTTCCTTGTGTAGTCGTCATGATTCTATTATCTCTTAATAAACTTTGTAATTATCTTCTCACAAATTTTCTTATTAAAAAATACAAGACTTGTTATTAAATTTTGGCATTGAAAGTTCTTAAATATAAGCACAATAATTATAAGATTTACAACACAATTGATATTATATATTTTAAACATATCTCAAAATGTAAAATCTTTTAAGACATAGTGATAACATCGTCAAATTATTCTATTGATCTTTGACAGTTCGAACTGACACTTCATCATTTCCGCCATTATCGAGTTGTCCTCAACTAGATATAGGAATTTATGTACACATCATTTAAAATACCTATGATAAAATTTTTATTATCTTAATGATATTGTTGTTCAAGAAATATAAATATTTGTAGTAAATTATCTTTACAAAGGTCAATGATATGTAAATTATTGAATTAGCGTAAAATCTGAGAATTCTTTCAAATCGTGGCGCCAAAATATAAGACAAAAGACAGTAAAAGAAATCTGAAAAATTTTGCCTTGTGTTGTTAATATAATATTTATTGGATTTTACAGCTGCCTGATATCGATTACGTTAAACAATTCGAAGATAAAAGAAGATAATTTTTTCAACCGAACAATCGTTTTGTGTAGTTAAAAACCAAAAATTACGATTAATTTGTCGAGATAGAACAGACGCAAGAAGTGACGCGTTTGCAAGTAGGAGGGGGAGCATCAACAGCTGTTCGTTGTTCGATGTTTTCAAGACAGATGATAGCACGTGAGGCATTCAAATTTTCACAGTGACTGTTGTCTCTCGAAGCGAAGCCTAGTCCATATAATCTCTGTAAAAGAAGAAACTTTTGTGAAAGCATATTTTACGAACTTGTATTCGGAATGGCCCAGAATATAAATCCATTTTATTCTTCTCAAAACACGCCGAGCAAAGCTACAGAAGAAAAACAGAACAAACCGAAAGATAATCATGCAGTCAGTAAACGGTATGTCTTTCAGTAATCCATTGTATTCTTGCATTAGCCTTCGCTATAAATATTATTATTATTTTGTATCTATTTAAATTTTATTTGAGCTTTTTCTTGCTGGATGCTTAGAAATAGTGTGCTTGTTAGAAAAAAATAACTCAATTAAACGAATATGTTATTGAACGACATAACCTTAGATTCTAATCAAAATAATATCTTATCATTGATATATGTGTGCGTGTATGCGTGTGCGCACAAGCGTGCCTGCACGCCTGTATGTGTACAAAATACAGCTTATTATATTTATTCAAGTACAGTTCTATCAAGAAGACTATATTTCACTTAAAAAAATTGTGAAAGTATTAATTTGATTAGATAGTTCATCGATAAATTTCCATTATAAATTTTTAAACATTTTCTTACTTCTTATTAAGAAATTATATCTTATAGGCTACAAAAGGAGCTTATGGTCTTGATGATGAGTACAGAAAAAGGAGTGTCTGCTTTTCCAGAGAGTGAAAATCTATTCAAATGGATTGGAACTATTACAGGACCTAAAGATACAGTGAGTGTTGATTTGCAGAATAGATTTTTTTATTAAGTAATTTATAAATTACATTTTATCTATAGTTAATTATTTTATATAACTTTAAAATATATAAATTTATGTTATGTAGGTTTATGCTGGCCTTACATATAAATTGACCTTGGAATTTCCACATAGTTACCCATACAGTGCACCAATAGTACGATTTGCCACTCCTTGTTTCCATCCAAATGTGGATTCGGTTGGTAATATTTGTTTGGATATATTAAAAGATAAGTGGAGTGCTTTGTATGATGTTCGTACTATATTGTTATCTATACAGTCTTTACTTAGTGGTAAGTAATATTGACCATATTTGTGTGATACGCAGAATTGAATTTTTCATATTTATTTTACTCATTTATATGTATAATTTATTTTTGATATGATAGAACCCAACAACGATAGTCCGCTTAATCCTTTGGCAGCAGAATTGTGGAGCGATCAGACAAAATATAAAAAGCATCTAACAGAAGAATATCACAAAGCTCTCAAACATAATCAAGATTCATGATAAGCCCATAATTATGATCATTCTGAACCTTTCATTACTATTATTCCTATCAGTGTTTTGATTATAACTAAGTAAAATGTTGAGCATTGTCTGCCTTAAAGACTCATTTACATTGACATGGAATCTTTAGATTCATATTTCATTAGTGTAAAGTGTAATATGGGATCAACATTACATGCTTCGCTTTATTGCATTTGCCCTTACGTAAATTGTTTTTGTTCTTACCATGACTTTAATTTTATAGAATCTCTGATGTCAAGATCAGGTAAGAGCATCAAAGGCATTTGCAATTATATCAGATTTTTTATGAAAAGTATTTATTTATTTTACATTTAGTAATATATGTTGAATTTCAACATCATTACACTTCTCATATGTGACTAGTGCATTTGATATATATCTCCATTTCATTTATAGTCATTGTACAATTCCAAAATAAATATTTTAAAATGATTGTATTAATTGAAAAAATTATTTGCCGCCAGAAATTAATTTATTCGATTGCAATTTATAACGACATTGTATGATTCTTCAGTTATGATGTAACTGATACTTCTACGTATGAACATTGTAACTACATAGTAATTTCACAAAGTCACTGTGAATATTTTAATAGGAAAAATCATTTCTTAACGTTGACTGTCGTGGGAGTCACCGATGACCGGTACTCGACTTGGCTACAGCGCCGTGGAGGCCACCGGTGACTGGTGACGCCACGAATAGTGAAAATACATAATTAGGGTAAACATCGATCCAATAAATTTTTTAAATAATATCATTGATTCCGTAGTAGTTTAAAGAAATTAATTCCGTACAGAACATGTAATTATAATTTTATTAATATAAGGAAAATATACATATTATTTGTGCACATAACGATGAGCCACATTGAAACATGGTAGGCAAAGAAAAGATGTACTAGGACATTCGGCACAATATGTCACCACTTTTTTAATGCAATTCTTTGCTCTCATTCTTCCTAAGTTTTGAATTTTTTTCGTAGCACTCTTTGCAAAATCACCTTACATTTCGCATACTTCCTGGTTCCTTTTTAAGTTCATGACGATGTTTTTTCTGTACGCAATGTCTTGATGAAATGGAATCTTCATCATCAAAACATTTCACTAAATACATCGCGAACTTCATCCTAAAATCGGTGACTGAAATATTTTTTCGAGATTCTTGTTTGTATAACACCATTGAATTTACAACACAAGTATTCAGCAAAAGCTCTATCGCCAATTTTCTGTTACCACTTTATAGTTTTTCGCACTGGTGAACTATAAGCAGTTATTTGATCAGATAAATCAACTGAAGATTTCTCTAAATTATATTCTGCTACCATTTTTGGCTTTTCACATGTGCAAAATAGTTTACAATGACTTGGTGACCACCGATAACACCCACCACGAAAAGTGCGTAAGACACGTTTATACAACTCACCTTATCTCTTGTAAATAATATTTTAACATAATATGCATCGCATACTAAGCAGTTTATGTTAGCGCATTGCACAAGTTACGCAAAATTTGCGCGGCAGTCAACGTGTTAAATGGCTTTTGTCCATATAAATAAAAGATCAAACCACGCAATAATTTCTCATTCGAATTTTTAAAAATATTTTACTAATATTAAAATAGTTAATATATATATATATATATATATATATATATATATATATATATATATATACATACATACACTTATGCAATTATTGTATAATTCTGTGCATTCCACAATATAAAAAATTCTTTTTGATTGGTTGGAGCGATGTTGATATCACATTTTTTATACTTGTTATCAAAAATTCTGATAGCATTCGTAAGATGACTCTGTTTCGAATGTTTACATTATTTCAAATACATGTACGTAATTTTTTCTGTACGCACATTTTTTATATACATATACGTAGATATGTGTGTGTCTGTGTCTCTCTCTCTCTCTCTGTGTGTGTGTGTGTGTGTGTGTGTGTGTGGGTGGGTGGGTGTGGGTGTGTATATGTATATACACATAACGATTGTAAAAATTCAATGTGTTGGACTTAAACTTAATTTTTAATTATTTAATAGTTATATTTATTTCTTAATTTTGTATCTTATCAGAATAGGGCATTTGAATCGAATTATAAACGAAGTCAAACGTACTTTAATTGAAGGGAAATCATCGAAGATAAACAGTTAGTAAGATATATATTCTTTATTTAGTTTGCTCGAATGCAATAGCTATTTATTTTGCGCGATATACATAATTCAATTGATAAAGAAAGTCTTTATTGACTATTATTTTATTCAATATGTTTTATCAATTCAATATGAACTCAACGGTCGTTGCTATTATAATATCCATATATAATCACATAGCAGTATTTATATATATGTGTAAACATGGCGGCATTACGAGGAAGATTCTTTACTGTTGTGAATACGTTTTCATTTTTCACCGAGAAAAAGTCATTCAATTTTAAGAAGTATGTGTCAATAGTGCGCACAACGATAGGAAGAACTTTTTCAGTAAAAACAATTAAGGATATCGAGGTAAAGGAAACTGTAATTTAATTATTGAAATAATGATCAACTGCCATTACATTTGTATATAAAGTTTTCTTTCTTCGTAGGAAAGGAAAGTCAATGTCAATGGGTTTGATATTAATTATGTTAGAGTCGGGATTGGTAATCATCCTGTTCTCCTATTACCTGGTGCCCTAGGTAATTAGAAAATTACAAATTTTTATTCATATATTAAAATTATATAACTTTTAAAGTTAATTTATTGAAATGATTGTATAAAAAATCGTTATTGTATAAAAAAAAAAATGAATTAATAGTCATTTATCTCTATATTTTTTATTTCTTCTTACATATTGTCACAGTAGATGATAGTATAATTAAACTTAATAATCTTGTTGGTAAAGAAGAAAACTCTAATAATGAATATGTATATGGTACTAAATTGAGTAAAGTAATTAAAAATATTTATGCAGCGATTTTTATCAATAAATTGTTTTATTTTTTAGGAACTGCTTGGACTGACTTCAAACCTCAACTGGAAAATCTTGATAAAAATAAGTTGACTATGGTAGCATGGGATCCACCTGGATATGGAAAATCGAGACCACCGAACAGAACATATTCAGATGATTTTTTTCAACGTGATGCCGATTATGCTTTTAATTTAATGAAAGTTCTAGGATATAAGAAATTCTCTTTGATTGGATGGAGCGATGGTGGTATCACGTCTCTTATACTTGCTGCCAAAAATCCTGATAGCATTCGTAAAATGATCGTATTTGGTGCGAATGCTTACATTATTCCCGAAGAACTCCAAATTTATAAAAGTAGGTATTTATTCGAAATTTTTATATTTTTATATCATTAATATTATTATTTCAAATGACAAATGTAAACATATATACACATATACATTTTTTATTTGATTTTAAGGCATTAAAAACATTGACACTTGGTCGGATAAAATGAAACAACCATTGATTGAAGTTTATGGGGAAGAGTATTTTAGAAATACTTGGTCCGATTGGGTAGATAGTATGGAAAGAATATATGAAAAAAACAAGTATGATTTGTGTAAAAATTTTTTAGATAAAATAAAGTGTCCTACTTTAATCGTACATGGAGCAAAAGATGTAATAGTAAAGCCAGAACATCCAGTTTATTTAAAAGATCATATAAAAAATTCTGAGTATGTGGATATTTTTTTTATATGTAAATATATAATTAGTATTGAAGATGTATTAATATAAACATATATTTAAACTTATTTAATAGGGTAATAATATTTGAAAAAGGAGCTCATAATTTACACTTAAGATATCACGAGGAATTTAATACATTGGTCATGAAGTTCTTGACAGAAGATTGAAACAATTTTTAAGTTTCTTATTTTCTTAATAAGGGTAAATTAAGCTGGGTAAATTTTGAAACATTTATATATATTCAATTTTATAAATATTATAAATATTTCATTCATAAATATTATAAATATCACATTTATTTCATTTATTCAATTTTGTACATACACTCACACACACACACACACACACACACAATTGTCCGGTTTATACGTATACATGCGATTATTCCGTAAGTATTAAAAATGTAAAAGAATATTTTAAACGAATGCAGTATGATATATCATTATAATGATAATTATTTGACTTTGTGATGACTTTGAAAAGCTCTATCTTGCTTATGTTTGTAAATGAAAACTATAATTTTTTCATTGCATAATATAATCGAAATTGAAATGTTTTCAAAACATTACTTACTTATGTCTTATGCATAAATCACTATCGAAATATTAAATCTCAAAGTAATATATCTTACATTACATATAGCCTTAGCGTTATCCAATATATACCGTGAGCGGATTGCTCAGTCAGCCTTTATAAATATATAGCGGCATACCAACTTTGAGACCTAATATCTCAATATTGATTTGTAAGACACAAATTAGTAGTGTTTTGAAAATGATTTGATGTCACTTATTCGATATCATTTAAAAATTTTAACGTGATCTTCACAGAGTTCTTTAATATTATCGTAAAGTTAAATAATTATTATTATGGTGTGTCTACTTGACACACATAATATTCGTTTGAAACATTTTTTGAAATTTTTAATACTTAGAGAAATTATCACGTGTATTCATTTAAATCAGATATGTATATATTGAAACGAAGGAACATGCTTTATACTGAAAATAATACTATAAACTGATGGTCAAAAAAACGTTTTCATTAAGAAAAACAGCAAAATGTGAACGTATGTTTCTAGAAACTCCTGATTTCTCAAAATATCAATAGATAGATCGCATTTATATATGATTCCTGTTTATAATTTAGCCGAGTAGCTCAATTCGCGGAATCGACCGCAAAACATTTCGTCATTTTATTTATTCTTATCTGAAATTTATCATGTTTCTTATAGTTCTTAGTATTTTATGATATATTCTATACGCTCATTTCTATTATTATAATAAAAACATATGTATATATATCAGAAAATATCACAAGAAACGTGTATTAAATGAAAATTTCATTGATATAATAATTTTTATGAAGGTGATCAGAAATCGAATACATTTACTTCATGTTGCAGGGAGACACGAAGCTTTCATCCTACGAAGAAAGTGTCGTTCAAACACATTTATCTCATTTAGGAACGTAAACTCATAACCGGATCGTTGAACGTCATCGAGTAAGAAAGGCATAGAACTCGAAATCGTTTTTGGTTGTGGCTTACCGAAAGAGGCTTAACGTTTCCTTTGCCCACGCTGTATCGCGATTCTCCTTTCTCTGCTTGCGCTCTCATGCCGGTTATCCCACGTACGTCCTCCGTGCCAGGTCATACGATCGACGTGCCCGATCGTGGCGAACCGACTACCTAGAGTGGTGCCTTTTAAAAAACATAAATCAAGTATCACGTATTGAATTTTCTCCTCTTCTATGGCACCTCTTTTATGCTTTAAGACGTTCGAACGAACAAGAGTTCTAGCTTACCATCGATCAATATTCCATAATTGAGAATCACTTTTAGTCTGTCAGCATTTTCTTTCTTAATCAGAACAAAGATATTTTTTTAAAGTTCCTAGAAATTCTCTATATTCCATAATTTTTTTTTAATTTTATCATATATTATAACCGTCTAGCGTGAAAAGTCAAAAGGCATGTTGATTAGATCGTTTAATTGATCGTCCTGAACTATTTTTCATTTCGATTGTAAGACTAACTAGATTAGATTATTATTACGGTAACAAGCTGTCGTAAGTACGGGAAGTGTCGCTTATATAATGCCAAGGCTATGGAGTCATTTGATGAAGGTGATTTTTATGAAGGCGTTTGCCTATGAGCAGCTTCATGAAGTATCATTTAATTATAATATAAAACGGAATTGTTATATACAATATGTCGTTATAGATTCCACATATATTCTCTTATATTTTTATTTTATAATGTCTTCGTAGTTTAGATGGAATAAGAATCAATACGATATGAGCATTAGATAGTGGACACGTACGATCGTAGATCTGACATCCGTCCTCTACTTTGCCACTAGCATAACAAGCAACTTCTAATCTGCATATCAATCATGCACCATACTGTTGATTGCTTGATACGTCACAACGAGATTCTCAATTTATTGACATAAACGTATCTTTGATATTATTTTAGATAGCATTATTGATTTTTTTCGTACAAATGACCTTCCGTTTGAACATCAATATTTATTTTATTTTATATACAGACTTCTCTAATTGATTCGTTATGCTTATGTAGATGTAATTAGTTTTTTATAGTTTGGATTTTATTTATTAAATAATAAATTTTCCTACATGTAGATTTGATAATTTTTAAATCTTATGGTATAGTTTAGGTTATATAATGTTATATATATATATATATATATATATATATATATATATATATATATATATATATATAAATTTTATTAACACTTTCTTAACATTTCCTTATTGCAGTAGAAGAATATCGGACAATGTCACTTGCGAGTTTGTAGTTGATGAGAGAGAAAGAAGAGTCCAACGAATTCAACGAGCTAATAACGAAGTTCCTCTCGGAGCCAGTCATAGATCGACTAGTAGCTATTTTTGTCGAATGAATAACAGTGAGTTTAAAGCAATACAATAATTTTAATGGATCTTATAGATTACGGGATATTTTTTGTGACATATATATATATATATACACACACATGTTATACTTATACTTGTATTTATAAGAGCGTTGCTTTTCTTTATATTCTATCATAATTAACGTTCACCGAGATAGTTCGCACGCACTGCATTATAAATGCATAATTTTTACATATACCTTGAATATTTTTTTATCTTCTTAGAAAGTAATCTAATATCTTTACTTGGTATAATATAAAACTCACGTTACTTCGATCGAAACCAGATTTACAAACCTACATGATTCGAAAGGCATATTTTTTCTTGATATTTTTTCAGCTTAAGAATTCTCTCCATCTTTGTGTTCTCAAATTATCGTTCGTACTTGTAAAAATATAAAGGGAGGGAAGTTACGAGCTTTCAAAGATGACGAAGAAACGTCTTCGGAGTTTTTATCACTTTCTTTTTATATTGCTTTTTTACATACGATCTGTCCTATAAAGTTCCTAATGAAGTTTAACTAGTATAACGCGCATAGCTTAATGAATTCCGTCTGCAGATTGAATAATTAATCTCTCCCTTCTTTGTTGTACCAGTTATGCTCGGCTCTCTCATTAGTTTCGCTTTAAGCTTATAATATGTTTGACGTGAATTCTCGTTAAATATTTAGTATGTAACGTATATTTAGTCCCTCGTTAATAATATTTACTATGACGTTAGGTAAATACAATATTTTTTTAATAACACATTTGAGATCTTGTTCCAGGTATTTTTAATGGATATCATCGTTCCTACTTTCGTTATATTTTCGTTCGATATAAATTCGATTGAAACAATAGAGCCAAACGACGAATTTCAATTAGAAACTTTTTGGTCGCGCCGTTTTACGATTGATCGCGAGGCAAGCAGCCAAAACGTCCGCAATGCGCTTCTTCACGGACAAAAATCAATGGTCCTTCCACAAGCGAACTGTATATGATGTTAATCCTGCGCCATCTTTGAATCATGCGATATCATTTTATCGCACGAATGTTAATACATTGTTGATCGGTCACGAATATATTCGTGTTCGTATTACATGTGCAGCAATTTATTTAATTATTAAAGTTTAATATTTGGTTTATTGCATTGAAAAATATTCACCTAATCGTGATATTATCTATTCTTTTATAGTATTTTAATTACAATTGTTGTATTATAAATTGTGTAATTATAAACTTTTTCATATGTAGTTTTTCAATAGCTTTTTAATACAAAATTTTATAAAACTATTTATATATTATTTATTGCATTAGATAATGTTTAGTTAATATTGATACCATCTTTTTCTTTTTTTTTTTATAATTGGCATTTTAATTGCAATTTTATTAACTTTTTTAATTTAATTAAGCATGAAATAGCCGGTCAACAATTTATTAACATGATTATTTACGATAATTCAACTTTAGTCGAAATATTTTGTATGAAAAATGATTTCTTTTATCTAAAGACTTTAGAAGTATACTTTCCTGCTTTGTAGGATGTGTTCAGAATAGTAGAAAACATTTTTAGATAAAATATACGAGCATGAATTCGCATTATCGGAAACTCGAAATGAGACGAACATCGGGATATCATCCGTTACTTTTGTAGAAAGTAGTTTCGTGCCACTTATTATACGGACACCTTTTGTGTGTAATACGATGCAAGTCTTTTTCAGTATGACTGCAAGTATACTTTCCTAACATGGTATAAAATGATACTCGAGTTTAATTTATAAAAACATTCGATCCTTTTAAAAGCAAATTATATCTCACGAAATAATTTTTTATTTTTGGGTCTTTATAATTTTGTACACGTTATTTTCATTACTTTTGGTATTTTTTTTTCTTTTTTCTTTTTTTTTCTTTTTTAGTAATAGTTGATTATACGAAATGGCATGAAAAAGAGGCCATAATAGATCTAATAGGAGATAACTAGCTGCCCTCGTGACCCCAAGTAACCCTTAGGGAGTGTTTAGCATATAGAGAACAGGGCGTATGAACGAGAAAGTTCGATCATTAGTTGAATTAACTACGCCCATCTAGAACTTAATTCAAACTAGCTTCTTTCCAGGCTAATAGCTTCAGAGAATATCGTTATTTTGCTGGATGATAATGCTGGTAGATTAGAAAAGAAAAGATCTTACTTAAGTACCTATACTATAGTGAACGATCTGTACTCATCCTGATTGCATTTTAGCTTGTATTGTTTTTAATGATCTATATTAACATTTTTGTTCTCTTATATATTTTTTGTTTAAAATTAGAACGAAAAAAAAGAATATTTTGCAGTAACATATTATCATGAGCTGTACTCACATTGGTCATCTTTATATTAGTATAATGACAACTAAAATCACATTGTTTTAAGTTTTCTACATTTTTATTTTCTTTTATAAATATACTTTTTTTTTTTTAAATAAATTCATGCTATTTTTTCTCGTACGACGTTTGATATTCACCGACAATATCATGATAAAATGAGGAGAACTGTGACGAAGTTGTTACATCACGAGAATCGTATAAACTGAGAGTAGTAAGTATAGGTGAGGACCGTAATAAGAAATAAAAAGAAGTAGGCTGGTGAGAATGCAGCGGGTGTAGCCAAATATGGACACATCGTTTCTCCCTTCGATTTCAGTATATATATACATACATACATATATATATATATATATCTTTTTTCCTTCTTATTTCATTTCTGCATTTTTCTTTGATATTTTATCCGTCGTCTCTAGTGTTTGCTCTTTTCTTCCAAATCAGCTTTTTCCTTTCCCCCTTTTTTTCCAAGTTTTAAGAACTTTGCAATAGCACGTACTACCGTTTATATACCACCCTTTAGATTGGATACTTCTTTTTTTTATTCTTTAGTTCTTATCCTGTCAACTGACATCCTTGTACTTTCAGTAATAGAACACGTTGGATCTGGTATATCAAACACAAGCAGCTTGCAGAAGTTAATTTCTTAAAATATCAAGAAGAAAATCTTATATACGAGCTGCTTTCACCGTTCCACACAAATTTGTTTATTTTGCTGGCGTACGTCTTACAAAAGGGGAAAAACATATTAATCCTTTGATGCAAGATCTTCTTTTAGAAATTAAAAAAAAATATATATATATATATATATATATATATATATTATACTACCTATAAGTAAATATTAACAATGGAAAAATTATATTATCATATTTTTTGAACGAAATTTAATAAAAGATTAAACTATTACGAATGTATTACATTGCGCATGAAGGTATATTAAAAATTTATTTATAATTAATTTTAATTTAAATCATTTATTAAAGAGTTAATCGAGCTCTTGCAAAAATCGTTTTACAAAATTCTGTAAAATTGACAATTTCAAATTTTCGTATTTACGTAATTTTAATCATTTTATTCGAGAAACAAAAGCCATTTAAACGTATTTTAAACGTATTTTACATAAAATTTTACAATCAATTTCAGAATCTATTATATGAAATCGTTTCTTCGTCGGCATGTATACAATATTGATATATGTACGATTATTTGGATAATATGAACTACGTTTTTTACTTTTTTGGATTCACATGGCGTTTCGTAACAGTTACGTCGTTTAGCGAGTTCTCAGTAAGGACATTCGAAGTCTAACCGTCGGCTATCGATTCAATTTTAATTCCTTCGAGAGTGACAACGAAAACAACGATGGTATCGTTTTATTTCGCTTGTATTTACTGTTTCCATGCGATACTGTTAACAAACCGCATTATTCATTCTCGATTTATCTAAAGTATAGGCGAGTTGACATCGTTGCAGTAATATTCCTTCGCGAGGATGACTAATTCCTCACCTTGTTTCGCCTACGATAAACAATTTCAAGTCGAACTCGACATTCTTCATTTTTTTATCTTCCTACGAAATACCGCCTCCATTTATTCCTGTTTCACATCTAATATTGAATCGACATTTTAATATAGATCGATAACAAAAATTTATTTAAAATAATTTGACTCTTGGCTTACTTGTGATTTAATAAATAATATTGTTCTATTATTTTCATATATATATATATATATATATATATATATATATATATATATATCTTGTAAATATTTCAAATTAGTACTTTAGTATTTTTTCAAAATTTCGTTTAGTCATTAATTTCGTTTGTATTATACATATATTTAGTTTTATATTATATAATAATAAGTACAATGCAGTTCTTAATAAGCTACGTCTACATGACAAAAGAGTTTTTCAATATAACAGCACAAATTCAAAACAATAACAATATTTGATTGATCAATTAATCAATTGGTCACATTAATATAATTTAATTACTTATACAATACCTACATATAAGTTAATTATTCGAAACTAACAAATCATTTGATTGTTAATCTCAATCTTGCTAAAAACATCGAATATCAGATTTAAGAGATAATTGATCTCCTCGACAGAAGATTTCCATAAAGACTTGAGAGCTCATAAAATGTAGTGCGATGCAAGTGAAATTCACGAGACGATGTATAGTGTAAATGCAAGTCGATAACTCACGTGCATGCTCACATAGTTATTCCATGAGCGTACATATATACGTTTTGCGAACGGATCAGCGTGTGTTTTAAAAAGGATGACCGTTTTCTCGATGCCGACCATTCCATTTGGACTCTGCTTGCTTGTTCGTTCGCTCGCTCGTTTCTTCTCTGCCAACGACGTCGTATAACTTCACGTATATACCGTTGCACTCACGCTCTCGACGTTATAAATTGCAATTTCTCCGGCCACCAAACGTGTAGGACCGAGGAACCATGGAGAGTTCCTCCCACACTTATGCTTGGTAAATTCGTTTACGAGGATGAGTTATAAAACTCGATATGATTACATAGACGCTTGTAGAAAAATTTTAGATTTCATTCGATCGAATTTTACATTTTTATTTTAGTTTCCGTAGAGATTTAGAATTTTATTTTTTCTATTATTTTGTTTATGTAATATTAATTATTATAGTATTAAATATTATATAATAATGACATAAAGAAAAATTCTTTTGAAAATAAATCACTTTCATTGTAGCAGACATATTTGATATTTTGTTAATTATTGTAATTTTTAACAGTTATATTTTTATTTTCATTATTCGATAGAGTATATGTATAAAAAAAAATAATTACAACAAAATGATTTTTTTTTATTATTGAATTCTGAAGTTTCGTTGAAAACCTCATAAAAATATCAAATGAACTGCGTCGAGCACAAACAAGCATAAATAAGAATGAATGAGAAGGAGAGAGCGGAGAATAAATAAGAATAACAGTCATGAAACGTTTCGAAGAATGAATCTCATTGGATGAGAGGTCACGACATTTTATTAAATTCATTTATTTTTACTTTCAAAAATTTGTATTAATTTTTTATTAGCGTTTTATCGACATTGTGTAGTTTATCATAATCATAAAATATATCGTCACTCGTTCACTTCAATTGACAACGATAAAAGATTCATATTATGATTATAACGGATTGTGTAATATTTATTTAATATTTATAATTAAAAAAAAATATTTCAAAATTCATTATACATATATAATATTATATGTATAATTCACTGTTATATATTACATATATATATATATATATATATATATATATATATATACATGCTTAAAATGAGATATCGAGTCGAACTCTACATAAGACCTTGCAGAAATTATCAAGCAGCCCTTATTGGTTGAAAAAGTGATTGTTGAAAGACAGCCTCGAGATGAAATTCAACGTAAAGAGTTTTCGGCGAAGGTAAAAAGGTCGATGAAGAGAATGGGAGGGAAAGTGGAGAGGACGTGACTCAGATTTTGAGAGCACCGTTATCGACTCGCTTGTCTCTTCTCCTCCTTCTCCTCCTTCTCCTTCTTTTCCTTCTTTTTGTCCTCCTCCTTCTTCTCCTTTTTCTTCTTCATCTTCTTTCTTCGTTAGTGACTTTTTCAAGAGAGATACATCTCGGTGTCTTCTGTAAGCGGACAGTCGACGCCATTTACGGCAGCTTGCGACCCTTGTCATCCGTTTTCAGGATCGTTCTTTGCGAGAAAGTGGCTCTGTGTGTCAAAATCGTGGCCTCGATAAAGAGACACATACATACATATGTATAAACGAACTGGCTGCCCTTCAAATAATTAAAATGAAGTATGTTCAACGTTAATCGATTATTGGCCAATGTGAATTTTCTATAAATTGCTTTTAAATCAATTAAGTTTAATAAGCTTTGTGATGCAGAATATCAATCCATTTTCAGATTTACCTTATCGGGAGAACTCATTTGTTGTTTATTGTAAATTTTCGCAAAAGTAAAAACAATAGATAATTTTTACAAAAACGATCTACAATAAGTGCGAAAAAGTATTCATAGATTCATATTTTACCGGAGAAATATAATAATAATAATAATAATAATAATAATAATAATAATAATAATAATAATAATAATAATAATAATAATAATAATAATAATAATAATAATAATAATAATAATAATAATAATAATAATAATAATAATAATAATAATAATAATAATAATAATAATAATAATAATAATAATAATAATAATAATAATAATAATAATAATAATAATAATAATAATAATAATAATAATAATAATAATAATTCTGGACATATGCACAATCACAAAAAAATTTCTAAACACACCATAAATAAATACTTATAGAGGAAACACGTTTGACCATGGTCTGAGACAGATGTGCAATCACAAGAAAATTACTAAACACCCCATAAACAAACAGTTATAGAGAAAACACGCTTGATCAAGGTTCATGTGATTTACTATCTCTAATAAGACACGAAAAGTCTGAAAGGAAAGAGACATAATAATAATAATAAAATAACAAATTTATAAAAAATTATAATGATTATAGGAATACTTTGTATATTCACTCAGCATTACAATATCCATCAGATGTAATGTACCGATTGACGACATAATACTCAATGTCTCATTGTAATAAAAATCTAGTTTTTACTCCATTTCATTGTCCTGACATATTGAACGATTTTCCAAGACATTGAATCTACCTCTATCCAATACTGTGAAGTTATCGAACCTATGTCATCGAAAACATGACAGAGAATAAAAAGGAATAAAAAGAGAAAAAAAATAATGGAAGGATAGAATTTTCATCAGTGATGGTTCTAGACAGTTAACAGGACGATTTTATGTCGTAGTGTGGTGGTAGACGGATCAATATCGCCGAGAGAGGCTAGGACGTTTCAAAGCTGTTCTCTCTTTCTCTCTCCTTCCCTCTCTCTCTCTCTCTCTCTCTCTCTCTCTTTCTCTCTCTCTCCCTCTCTCTCTTTCTCTCTTTCTGTTTCTCTATTTATGTATGCCCTGCACACGTATACGTCTACGGAAGTATTTAGACGAGTATCTGTCATCGAATATATCCTAAGGATCAATAAAACAGGCAGGGCAAGGTCTAACACGTGTTAAACGCTAGTTGACACCTTATTCGATCGTGTGATTCTCTCTTTCTCTCTCTCCATCTCTCTCTCTCTCTCTCTCTTTCTTTTTCTTTTTCTCTTTCTCTTTCTCTTTCTCTTTCTCTTTCATTCTCTAGCTCATTTTTTTTTTAACAAATCCTCGATCGTGACATTAACCATGATCGCTTTTAATGTATCACCAGTATAATGCAAAGAGACGATTCGCCATTGGCATTTGAATGTCCACGTCGCCGACACTCATCTACGACGTCAGACTAAACGTCGATCGATAGACGCTGACTCAATTCCCCTTGGCGTGTCTGACTCAGAAAAAGAACCTGAGTCTTATGCTATCACAAGCATCATCTCTATCAGTAATTCTACCCTTATTATCAACAATATTCAGTGATGATTTTCAAGCCACAGATTTTGTCAACGATATCATCTGATACGTCTCATAACTAAAGTATATCTTAATTAATTATAATTGATATTATTTTTTCTTTTTCTCTTTTATACCTCTCTCTCTCTTTCTCTCTTTCCTTTATCACCAGTACTATCTCTGTCTAGCAATGATGTCATCGATTTTATTAACAATATCATCCGATTCGTTTCATAGTTTGAATCTACATAGATCGATACCGTAATTGCTTTTATTTTTTTCTTTTAATTTATTTTTTATATTTTTCTTTTTATCAACAGCACTATCAATGCCTACCAAATGATGTAGCCTAGTCATCGAATATCGTCTGACTCGACTCATGGTTTAGAATTTACTTATATCGATCGTAGTTGGTTTTTATTCTTTCTCTGGTTTTTTTTTCTTCGTTACAAGCAGACTAAATTGTAGGATCTTTCAAAGAAGGGGTGAACTCGGAATACTATGCCTTTGAGGTCGATGTCCACGTTCTGAGTCATAGTCGAGGTGCACGCAAATCCTCTCTCCCTTCATTTCTGGGCTCATTCGTTGAAGTAGAACGCTTCGATCGATTGCTAAGAAATTGATTGAAAATTTAAATGTCTTCTTAAACCTCTATGAGTTTATGTAACTTTGAAATCACAGACTCTTATAAATTTATATTTTTAACTTTTATTTCATTTCTCCGTCAAAAAATTAATTACTCAATTTAGAAATATAACTTATTCTTGTTTTTATAATACAGTTACATTAACATAAGTTACATATACTGTAAATCTTTTATAAAATGTTTTTCAGGTATGAAAAAAATTGGGTTATAGAGATTTAATTAATGATAAGTTTATTGGAGACTTTCGAAAGATCAGGGAATATCAGATTTTTATTTGTTTTTTGTTTCTTTCGTATAATTTACGTAATTGTTATATTTTAACAAAATGTATCGTTTTGATGATTCATTAAAGATTCGTAGATACATAAAAAATAAATAGCTATATGATCTTTATTTTTTCGATATCAGTGATATCAGTGGGAATAAGACAGCATGACAGACAAGGACAACGAAATATTGATTCTCTCACTTTAACCTTTGCAAAAGAAATGTGTAAAACCGGCTAAGAAACTGTCATTTATTAATAAATGACTCACACTACAATCGTTTCGAGGTAATCGTTTCCCAATCTTTGTCATCTGTCAGCAAAATAACACTTGAAACATGAAATCGATGTCTGTATGAAGTTCACATAGCAAAGTGTTAAAAATAAAAACAAGTCAACATATAAGATGTTTCTATAATTTAATTGTATTTTTTCATAAAGTAAATTGTGAAAAGCGATGATAATGATCCTCCCTTCTTGTTTCCAGACACGAAACCTTTTAAATGTACAAGATGAGTCGAAAGTTCTTAGATGGGTCAAAAGTTTCTAGGTGATTTTAAAAATCAATAATTCTTTTTCGAGACTATTTATAGGCTTGTAGTTTTTTAAGCTAGTTTTATAGTTTTATAATCTCAAGAAAAATTAGCATAAAATTTCTCTATATAATATATAAGATATATATAATATATCTTATATAATTTATATATTTAAATAATTATCTAATTAAATCTAATCATCTTGAGACTTAGATGATTTAAATGAACAATTAAAAATATTAAGTTTGCTGACAAATACGAATTGTTATCTCTTATTATCTAATAATCCAAATCTTTAGCTAATATATATTATGCAATCTCTATCTCTATCTCTCTATCTTTCTAGCAATAGATAAGCTAATGCATATCTTTAATGTGTTAAGAGAATTGGAGGATATGAAAGAATCGACAAAAATGCGGAAATACGTTGAGCGTAGCGTGTTTCGTTAAAAATAAATTCGATAGACTGGATAGGATTACAAGATCCATGCAATTTTCTCGGATCGAGACGGTGAAATACGAAACGACGATGAAGCCCAGTCGGATCGGCACCCCTTTCAATATCCTTTCCCTTCTATTGTTTTTCTTCTTTCTTTTTTCTTTTTCTTTTTTTTTTGTCTTTTTTTAATCCGGTATTACGAAGATAATTCCAGGAAAATACATGTTTTAACATGAATAAGAACAGTGACATCATTTAAAGGAACGAGTTATCGAGTTTACTTCGAGCTTTATCTTGTACGAATCGAATTTATCAATAAATTTATCTTTTAAAGTGAAAGAGATATAGAGAGAGTGTTGTAGGTAAGAACGATGGTCAAGCTCGAATCAAATCATTTTATTTCCTCTCTCTCTCTCTCTCTCTCTTTCAACTCGAGAAGGAAGGTCGTGTAATGTTTTAAAGTAGACGTGATGTCACCATCGACCACGTACGACGAGTTCGCTAGTTAGCTTAATATCAAAGTAAGAATGAAGGACAATGGACACGGAGCATTAAGCTCCAAGTGTATTCTTCTGGAGCATTATCGGTAACATTCTGCAAATTCGAATTACGTAATCTTCGTAAGGATACAGAAAAAAGAAAGGAAGATATTTCTGAGAATGAATTGATATAAAGATAGATTGATAATTAATTTTAGAAATTGGGAAGTGGAAAGAAGGATAAAAATAATTTCTTCACTCATTCTAATAATCTTTTTCTATTAAAATAAAAGAAAAAAGAAAAAAGAAAAAATGAATATTATAATAATATAAAATAAATTAAAAAATGATTGTTATTATTATTATAAAACTTAATTTTTACTCTTAAATAACTGTTAACGTTGCTTTCAGTATTACATTAATTTTTTTTATATTAATATTATAAATGAGATTTTCTTTTCAGATTATTTTCGAGTTATAAAATTGAAAAATTCAAATGACAAAATGAAATTCTTATTCAAGATTCAAATAACCGATATTCAAATATAGTCATTCGTATTATCGTTTTTTCGTATAAGTGACTCAATGAAAATACTTAACTGTGGGATTCGAATTTAATCGGGATAGCAATTTCAATGGAGAACAATTCTCATTGAGGTTACCATACGACCCTGAGAAATCTGGATCACGAAGACAATAGGGGTAAAGAAATCTCCTCGGAAATAGCTCGAATTATTTCCATTGGAGACGTTTCACGTTGAAAGTTTCTTTTTGTCATTGTGCGAGATTGAGATCGTTTAAATAGCGTTGAAGTAGAGCTCATGTAACGAGAAAAACATGTTCACTTTCTAATGAAATGATTTTAATTACAAAACGGTTGATTAAGTATAACGACTAGATTATAGGGAATACGTAATAATCAGAGTGAATTAAATCGTAATGAATGTCTTGTTGATGATATTAGGAACGTCCTTGAATAATGTTAATAATATTTATATACATTTATCATGAATCAATGTATTTTTGCATATATTTTACATAACGGCTAAGTGTACAGTCGGAGTCAAAAATTTACAGAAATCTCGAGATCTTTAATATTAGAGACTTTAAATATGCTAATAAAACTATGATATATATATATATATATATATATATATATATATATATATATGTTGTTGGGTTTAAATTTCACTAGTATATCTTTTATCAAGACAAGATAAAATTTATGATATGTTTTTAATAAAATTAATTATGACTATAGAAATAATTTCAATTTCTTTAAAAAGTATGATCTTTAGTAAATTGTTAATCATTAATTCAATCAATATATTTTAAAAAATTTATATATAACATATTATAAAATTTTCCACTCTCAAGTCTAATTAAATTTGTAGGATAATATTTTTGACATGTTAATTAAGACTGCAAAAATAATTTATTTGTTTTCAAAAGAAAAATTTTATAATAAAATTTCATATTATATATCACATTAATTAATAAAAGCTGATTGAATGAAAATCTAAGAGATTTAAAAACTTCTTCGATAGATGTAAACGTTAAAAAGGAGAAACGTATAGGTTCTCTCGATGCCTGCGTGTAGATCGCTCGCGATCTTTTTTTCTTCTCACCGCGCAACGGAGAGTGACTGATCCATACATGGTAACGTAGCGGAGAGACCGGCTTATACACGTCGCAATGCCGTAAGCAAGCTTACCCCTCTATACCCTCGTCTTTCGCATTCGCAAGGATGTACATACATAACGTGGCTGTGTCAACGTGATCGGTTTCTGCGTAAGCGAGAACCACGACGGCAGTTGGTGACAAATGTCTGGCGATCTTCAAATCGGGGTTACGTTGATGGAAAAGCTAACATAGACAAAATTCTTAGAGTTTAGGTTCGATAATCGATTTTAGATTTAACCATTAAAACTTGTCATCCAAAAAATTATGATATCGTTATCATGGATAATGAAATTGTACTTCAGTATTTTTTCTTTTATTTTAGAGATCAATAAGAAAAAAAAATTCAATTAATAGTTTTTATTAATATTGTTAATATTAGATAGAAATTGTGGAAATTAATTTTCATAATAATTCTGATTAATATTTAATATACTTCATATAATTTAATAAATTTCACCGCAACCTTTAAGGGTTGATTATATTTTTAATATATCCAGCATATACAATTATATTTATATATACATTGTATTGTATATAAAGGTTTTTAAATTCCTATATTAAATCATATATTCGATTTAAATATATACCTACATACAATTTAAATATATATGTATGTGTGTGCAAAATAAATAAAATATTCTATATACTTAAGTAACAAGGTTATCTATATATTCATAAGGTAATCTATATCTATAAAAATATCTGTCATCTTGATTGATCAAAATGAATATTTGACTCCTACAAATTATTATATCGTTTTTTATATTTATATCTATATTTATATTTATATCGTTTTTAATTATTTCATAAAACTTTATAAACCATTTAAAAAAATGTTGAGCTTGAATTAACGATCAAATAAAAAAAGGATTGCAATAAAGAAATAATACATATACGATTGCATGAAACACTTGTTTTCAAATAAAAAGTAATAAAAATGAATTTATTTACTTATCAGTAACAATTAATAATTGTATTAATTGAATAGAATTGATAAATTGTAAAAAAATCATTTCCATTTAGAAATTTGTTATAACGAAATAAAAATGTTGAACAATAGATATAATTAACTTAAACATTCAAAGCGTTATTGATATTTGAATCTAATTATCGTACGCAGGAGTGCGAGAAAATGTTCGTTGAGGCATTGATCGTTTCGATTCGACGTTTCGAAGGGCGTGTACGTTCGTGACTCACGTATCGACTTTCTTCCGGTGCAGGTTAAGGTAGTCAGGGGTGGGTCGAAGACCGAATTGCGGCTAGGGGTGGTACGAATTGCGGCGAAATAGCGTTGCGTCTTCGTTGCTACGGATTTCGACGAGTCGATAAATGATATTCGGTTCAATGGAAATATGCAGTATAATTTTAACGAAAAATAAATGTTTCATCGTTGCTTTCGATATAAACTTTAAGTCAAAGAGTGAAAATAATTTTTATAATTAAATTAACTTAATAATAATTTTTATTTGAATTAATCTTAATTATTTTTATTTCTATTAATCTTGTAATTTAGAGAGAATTTCTTTTAGTTTTCCATTTTAAAATAAATATTAAGATTTGGTTGATAAGGAAAAAAAAAAGAGGTCAAATGAAATGTAAATTCTTGAGAAGGGTGGAGCTCATAATATAATTTTACGTCCGGTCTCATAAGCGCCGTTTGGCTATTCTTGGTCGTGGTCGGTGATGCGATACGTATACATATGTATTGTCTCCGCGTGACAGTCGAATATACTCAATGACGAAAGAACTTTGTTATCACGGTACAATGCCTTTCCTTCATTCTCCAACTAAATTACGTTAAATGCCATTACTTCATATATTCATATATAACTCTCTTATTTTAGATATTTATAAGAAATTAAGAATAAATTTATTTTACCTCTATTAAATCGTATATTTTAGATAATTCAACGAATTAAAAATTGATATAATTGTTCGTAATTAAATATAAAAATCAGAAAAATCGTTTTACAATTTAAAATAAAAAATTAATTTATCTTACTGCCCAGTAAGATTTCCAAATTTAAATTTTCCTTTCAATATTTTATTACTTTCTTGTTTTATTCAACAAATTCAAAGAGAATTTTTTAATTATTAATTAAAATTAATTTTCATATTTGCTTTCAACATTTGTGGGTATTCGAAAGAGCAAAAATATGTTAGAACCGGGAGAGGAGAGTCGTAGCGTTAAAGAGTACCTACTTAATAATTTTCATGTGCTGGCTAGTAGCTCGTAATCACCGGCAGTAATTAACGCTCGGTTTAGCGTTTCTCTTTGATGGAAATAGCAACAAGGACGAGAACTTATGCACCTTTTAAAAGTTGTCGAAGGGTCTGACTTATAAAACGCAATCGTCTGAGTCATTACTCCCCGCAAACGATTCAACAACGGTACATATATAGTATCAGAACTCTTAAACGGCTTGCTACGAGATTACTCTAGTCGTTCTACAACGGTAAAAGATTTGTTGTTTCTGAAAAAACGAGTCTAAGCATGTTTCACCAACGTCAAATCAACTCTGATTTCAACGATAAATCGATTCTACTTGTTAAATTTATAGCCGCTAATTAAAGATGTTAATGAATGGAAAGAAAAGAAACAGTTTTATATTGAATTTGTGAAATAAAAAATTCCATAATAACAAGATTTATATATTTACCTATTTACCTACATATATTTATTTATATTAATATATAATTAATTTCCTAATTAATTTTGCATAAATCAATATAATCATCTATAACATTTATAACATTTTGTAAATTAAAGATAAAAAAGAATCATAGTAATAATTTTCATATTAGATTTTATTTTATTTTATGATGTATACTTATAATCTTTTAAATATTACAAAGAAGAAATCTTAAAAACGTCTTAAAATTTGTAAAATTAAGTTATCCATAATTCCTATTGACTTTTAACGTGTTAAATTTACTTTTAATCTACATCTATGTATAAGTCTAAATATATAATAATAATTATATATATATATATATATATATATATATATATCAATCAAAAAATTGATTAAATCTAGCATTTACTATATTCAAAAATTTTTAGAAACATATATACATATAATCGTTTTATATAGAACAAACATGATAAAAATAAAAACTAAACAGGAAAAATTAAATCTAATCTAAGAGGATAAATGTAGTAAAAAAAAAGAAAAAAAATGCAGAATAAGTAACCCAAATCTTTTTAGCCGATTCAAAAGAAGATTTACTAGATTTTAAATACCTTCCACATTTCTTTGTCATCAATGAACAAATCATTTACCCTCCATGCAAGAAAGATTTTACGTAATCATTCGAATATGTAGGTACGAACAAACAAACAGGGAGATTTCTTAAGAGGATTTGCGCTTACGAACACGTTACATTTGACTTAAGATAGCCACAACGATACGGAGTGGATCATTCGAAAAAGATAAACGCCTATTATATAAGTTTTTAAAGAGACTATTTATATTATATATAAACATTTACCATACGATCATTTATTTTATATCATCTCTCTACCTCTCTCTTTTTCTTTCTAGTAGAAAGTTGAATATTACAAAAAAATAAAAATTTTCTTTTCACTTATATACCGAGAATTCGAAGTGTTTAGATTCAAGAGACGTCGACAAATCTGTTGATAATTCATTGCGAGGAGATAGTCATTACTCGATAAATAAATGAATGAAATTCAAAGATGTTGTATTGTAAAAGTAACATTGAGAGTATTAACTTTCTTGACTGAAAAGAATATAGCATATTGAAATTCGATCGTCGCATCTCCGATCGTATCGAAAACGAAGCGTGGAATATATGTATGTATGTGCATATGTATGTATGTATCCATGTATATTACATGAGACGTGAAGAATCGGATGCAAATCGGACGATCTCGACGCGTACGAACTCGAGATAGTAAGGACATGGTACGAGATTAATTCGTTCGAGATAAGTGTCTTAACTGTGATAATTCGTATTTCGAAAGAAAAAAACAAAACAAGAGGAAAAATATTCTCGCCAGGAGGATATCGTTGAGTTTGAATTTTCATTTTGTTATATATATCCCCCTTGCATTTATACAAATATCTTAAAAAAACATACGCATTCGTTATGCACATTACCTGTACTTAAAATAGCACAAATCTTGGCATACCATTCGCTTTTAATATACATATCTCTATATATGCATTAAATTCGTATTTTTAATTCGATAGATAAATTTACCTCGGAAAAATTCATCGTTCGTAAGATAAGAATTTGATTGAAACAATATCTAGGCTCTCTTAACCAAGATGAAAAGCTTTCATATTTACTCGGTAAAAATTTATTCGATGGTCCAGCAAGTTGTTCTCGAAGGAACATTCCATACCATCAGAATGCATCCCAAGAGCCACTTAAAATACTTGGCGAAGTAATCGCATCTATAGGAAGTGGTAGAGTAAACGCGGCCAGATACACGTTCGACAAATCCACGAATAGACGACCTACACACGTTTCCTCTCGCAACCACGTATTACATATGTATATACAAAGAGAAAGAGAGAGAGAGAGAGAGAGAGAGAGAGAGAGAGAGAGAGAGAGAGAGAGAGAGAGAATTTTCATATATGAATATAACTGCATACATATTTATATATACATATATCCATATTATACGATACATCATACAAAGTAAGAACTAAAATTGTTGAATAGAAAAAAGGAATACTGAAATTGTTCGTTCCGTCGCATTGACGGAATCGCTTCCGCATCGAATCAAGCCAGCCCTCTTCCGGCCGTTCCTAACCTCAGAAAGATGGTGAGGAAGACGATCGACGTCGATGCGCCAAGCGAGCACGCAGGATCGGCCGGGCTCTTGGCGAATCAACGACAGCCAAGGCACGAATGAAAGAGAGAGAGAAACATGCAATGAAAAAGAAAAGAGAGAAAGAGAAAGAGAGAGAGAGAGAAAGAGAGAGAGAGAGACGCGTCGCAGAGGCGAGAAGGCGCCGACGACGACGAAGAGGAAGAAAAAGTGGCAACGTTGCGCGTCGCCGCCGCATCGCGTTCTCATCGTGTAATAGTGGGGAGAACGATCTAGCAAATGGGCGTCAACCAATAGGAAGCGAGCTCGCATGCGTCTCTCCTCTCCCCACCATTTACTTTACGGAGGCTTGAAAATCTCTAACGGACGCCGCTACCAGCGCATTATTCGTTTCTGGGCTCTCGTGACGCGTCACATAGATTGTGCATCACTCTTCGCCGCAGTACGTTGCCGTCGTTATCGATAACGCCACACGTAATATTACATATATATCGAATTCAAGCGGACGTCCGTAAGGTACATCACCCCTACAGCAAACATGAGGGAAATCGTACACATTCAGGCTGGCCAGTGCGGAAACCAAATTGGCGCAAAGGTATGTAGAAGGTGGAAAATAAGACAAACATTTCTTAATCTGTCTTTCTCTCTCTATCTCTCTCTATCTCTCTCTCTCTCTCCATGCTCCTATATACATGCTTGCATTTATTTTAAATTGTTATTCGTTTCGTTTAATTGAGGAAAAAAGGACAGGAAATTACATGTAAAATAAGTGATTTACAAGTTAAATTCAAAGTAGTTAAGACAATGTGTAAGAAAGAAAAAGAGAAAGAGAGAAAGAGAAAGAGGGAGAGAGAAAGAAAGAAAGAGGGGAGAGAAAAAGCTAGAAATTGGCGCGGTCGCCATGTTCGCATTAAGAATGCGTGGAACTTGTAATTTCTGAACGTATCGATTTAACAACTTCGAAAAATTATTTTCTATTGTATCGTACTTGTTATATCATATCGAGGGAACGCGTTCGAAGATGATTGAAACGACAAAGGATGCGTTCAGAGAAATCGAGTCAATATCATAGGCGGCACCTTTAGTCTACAACGGTCGAAGACCTGTCATGGCGACGACGAATAGGAACACCGCTTGCTTACCAGGCAAGCTGCTAGCTGCGTTGCTGTCTTGCTTGCCGGCCGGCCGGCCGGCATAAGTTTCTAACGGTTTTTTTTCCTTCTCACCCTTCCCACCTCTCATCAATCCTGCACTTTTCGAACGGCGTCCACGCGTCAGTGACGCCATTTTTCGGCGTTACTTAACGTATAGACTTCATCTTTGCATGAATATTTAAGAATAGGAATATATCGACGCTTTTTTAAAAGTTTTCAAAGAGGAAAAAATAAAGGAAGGTAAAAAAAATTAATAAAAAGAAAACAAAATCAAGAAACATTGAGAGTCTGGGTGTGGCTCGTCCTCGCTCGTAGGAATTCGTTCTCTCCGAACAGCGCCGGCATCGAACGGTTGCGCGCGCATCCTTCGTCTTTTCTCTCTCTCTCTCTTTCTCTCTCTCTCTCGCTCTCGCTCGCTTGCTCCCACGCCCGTACTACTTCTTTTTCTTTCCTTAGAGGGGAGACCGTTGAAGATTTTCTTTTAATTTCTTTTTCTCGACGAATATCTCCCTTTGTTCTCCTCTTTTCAAGTATCTCTCTTTCTCTCTCTCTTTCTCTCTCTCTCTCTCCCTCTCTCTGTCTCTCTCTCTTCCCACTCCCTTTCTTTTTTTATTCACTATTTGTGTTCGTTAAGCAATAATGTTGAATCTGGCGTTGTTTTATTGAGTTCCTTTTTTTTTTCTCCTTTCAACGAGACAGAGTTGTTTCAGTTTAATAATTATTTCGTTTAGCTCTCCAGTAGAAAGGAATATTTGTGGTCCTCACGTTTTCATTTGTTTGTTTTTCGTGCAATAATCAAACTGGATAATTTTTCTTGATGAAAATTTTCTATTGGTATTTTCGTTAAATTCTCGAATCAATACAATTATGGTATGGTCTTGAAAGGTTGCCATAAATTCTAGTCAATTTACATTATCGATACGTAATATTAAAATCTTTGATAAATAAAATTTCGTTTTGGAGTCGACACTTTTATCGATCGTAAAGAAAAAAGAAGAGTTGATTTTTATCAACAAGGCAAAAAATGGAAAAAAAACAACAAATGCGAACAGTTGAAACTTTATCGAAAATTTTTTCAAATCCTTTTATATTTAAATTTCTTTATTCTACTTCTTTTTTTTCTTTTTTAAGGCAGCTGCGAGTTCGTCGAGGCTACAGTCGTCCTCTCTTTTCTTGCTTTCTCGCTCCCTCAAAAATTATTCTTAGGCGTGGTGGGTGTCTACCAAAATGTACCAAAGAAAAAGAGGGAGAGAGAGAGAGAGAGAACGATTCGTCCACTTCCTGGAATTCAGTAATTTTCGCTTAGTTTTCTACTTCTGTCTTTTCTTTACAATCGTAAAGAAAATAACGTAATAAAAATTCATCTTGAATTACACTGGGATATTACCGAGTGTCTTTCCTTTGTATTATAGAATGACACGCGACTCACCGATGAAGTAACGCGATATCTATGTAATTAAGTCTTGTTCTTATGAGTATTTGTCATGATATTATGTCGTAGGATAATATAACTTATTTAGTATTATGTTCATGAAAAAGGAAAAAGAGAGAGGGAGAAAAAAGATAAATCCATAATGTGTTATCAAAATAGAAAAAAGAAAGGTAAAATATCAATGTTATGAGATTGAAACTGACGATATATCGTCGAAATAGATTAGAAGATTAGGATTGTTGTTTACAGAGAAAAAAAAACCCCCCATCGAACTCATCGACTGGGACGAATTGGTCGATCATCGTCTCGCTCCCATAGCTTTCAAGGCCGCTTTATCGAGTCAACGTCCTCCTCGTGTTCGCGGCCAATATCGATTTTTCATCTAGAAAGAATATTAGAAAGAATATTTAAGAAAGTTAGGTACATAACGTAAAAATAAATGGAAAAAGTTGTGAAAAAAATGGAACGAGAGAATCTTGTGCAATCAGCATTGGCTTGTATAGTCATTGACTATAAATCTTCTCACTTGCCAAGGACACCGAGTCTCAGCCAAATAAAGCGAAGAAACTCGTCCTCTCGCCATTTTCTCTCCCTCCCTACCTTCTCTCTCTCTCTCTCTCTCTCTCTCTCTCTCTCTCTCTCTCTCTCTCTCTCTCTCCTCTTTCCTTTGAAATGACAGCCTCGCCCCGTTTCGAGCTGCCCCACGTTGCCAACGACCCTCCTGGTTACGGCCAGGTGTATCGATCGTGAACGTACACTCTAAAAGCTTTTCAACGATTTACTTTTTCAAATTTCAAGAAGCAGAAAATTCTTCGTCTAACGTAATATTTTTCAGAGATTAGAATCAGGATAAATTTTCTTGAAATTTTTAATAACATTCTGATCGATTATGGTTTCATATGAAAGAAATCAGTTTAAAAAATAATTTATGATATAAATGAAAATAAATATACTTTCATTAAATTAATATTTCACGTACAAATAATCATGAAATAATATGATTATAAAAATTTATAAATTAATAATTTGTATGGATGTAAATTTTTTCTTGTGAGAGAAGCGAAAATTGCAAAAGAAATATCTATAGTTAAAAAAAAAAAAAAAAAAGAGAGAGAGAGAAAGAAAGAAAGAACATTTAATCTAAAGAATTGAGGAAAAAAAGAGAGAGAGTACTTAGTAACAGAATATTTTAACGAAGGTATTGTATTAAAATTTTCTTCCTTCGTAGAAGATGAATTTCGGTGAAGGACATAATTCGAGGGCGTGGAATTCGAGCAAGCGCAAGAGAATATATACTCCTGTATTTTAGAAGCACACAACACGCTCATCCCATTTCGATCGATCCAATTCTCTATATATTTCTATCTTTGAACATTGACCCCGTCATAAAGGAAGATAATAATTTTTCATAATATTTTGAAAATATAATGATGAAATAATTATCAGCGTTTTCGTTTAATGAGTTAATTTGTTTAATTTATCGAAGTTCTAAACTTCGTCGATTGCATAGTTTTTACGAGTTGTTATGATAAGTCACGAACGATATCTTAAACGAGAAAGTTAATGTTCATATTGTTTGAGAGTTTGGATCAATTTCGAATGAAATTGTGTAATTATCGGAACTTCATTGAACTTTCAACGCTAGAGATCCATTGATATCTCCGGTTTTTTCTTTTTTCCTTTTTTCTTTTTTTTATTCTTTTTATTTTTCTTTTGAGCGCCCTAGTTTTTATGAAGAACTCTCGTAATATTTCTTTTTATCACGTAGAAACGTTCTCGAAACATTCGCTTGTCGGTCGATCGATAAACTCGAATTTAGTTTTCGGTATAGCTGTTAACGAAGAAGAGGTCATTAAGGATGATAATTAACTACGTGTTCTTTCGTCATCGTTTATGATAAAATATAATTTAATAATTTTTCATTTGATTTTGAAATTTCTTTCGATTTAATTTTTTACTTCATTTTTATACATATATATGTAATATGTATACATATATTTATTTATATGATAATATATTTATTTATTTATTTATTTAAAATACGAATTATGTATACATATTGGGACGTGTTTATAAATTTTGATAATGAAACATTATTTTATATTTCTCAAATATTAATTTCTTTTTCTTTTTATTCTTTTTCTTTTTTATAAAAATGTAGAACAACTTGATATCTTGATCAATATTGGATATAATTATGAAAAAAAAATATATAATAATTTGAAATCATAATTATCAAGTATCTATTGAAATGTTTATAATAAAATAATGAAATAAATCAAAAATAATAAAAAAACGAATATATATTTCTTCTTTATTTATTTATTTTTCTGATTTGTGTAAGGAAAAAAGGTGATGGCGTAATATACATGTAAACTTCTTTGTAATATTTTCCAGTAGTAGTCTCTTAGACCCTTCTCCTTTGTATCTCAAACGGATCGATTTTTAGAAGTAAAATTTATGGACCTGGGAACAGCTGTTCATAAAAGTTTCGGAGGGGTCCTTCTATTATACCATTATATTCCATATAATAATCCTTACCCATCATAATCCCTTACTTGTACTTAGACTATTCTTTACTTAACCCCTCTTAGTTCTCTTTTCTTCATTGACAAAACTAATAAACGCATCAATTCCATTATAACAAAACAACCCTAAGGATTTATTTTCTTTAAAATTATAAAATGTAAAATATATTTACCTTAGACTCTTTTTCCCCCATTTCTGATTTACAATGGAACTATACTACCAAAGACTATAATAGCAACTATTAAACTTCACACTCAATTCGTTTATGTTTATATACAAATTTTATGTGATAACATTTATAAATATATATCTTAAAAACATTATATAAATAGCAATCAAATTCCGACAATTGATAAATTCGTATCTATGTACTACACTTTCGATTCCAAGGGTCAAATATTTTTTAAATATTTGTTTAAGGTTACTTCAAATTTACTATTACATAATTATTCACAGTTAAATATATTCATTAATTAGATGCTTGACCTATATAAATTAATTTAATAAGCTTAATATTAAATAATCGTTACTTTGTCTCATTTATTTCGTAATTTTGTTATAAAAATCCCAATTGACACTTGACATTATCAATATCGATTTTTTAAATTCTTTTTTGATATGAATTTTATATATATTTTCTTTTTTAAGAATTCGGACATCCTATATATATATATATATATATATATATATATATATATATATATATATATATATTAATAAAGAACAAAAAAAAACATTGAAGAATATGCAACGTTGTCAAAGCTGCAAATTATTTCGAGAAAAATTATTAGAAAATAGGTCAATAATTTAAATAGGTTTTGATGCAACATTGCCGACGTTGAAATTCATTTGAATATAACGAAGTTACATAAAATAACAATGTACATTATTGTTGATTTTGATTAGAATTAAGGTATATATATATATATATATATATATATATATATATATATATATCCGTAAGAGGAAAAAGATGAAAAAACGTGTTAGATTTATCTCTATTTATAGACACGACTGCAGCTTTTATAGAACTCCATATTGACTTGCATAACATTTCATAAATGTCAAACCACACACTTATCCTAGTGGTGAGATGGAAATGGTCGATGAAATTCCATTTCGTATTTGATATGAAAAGGCCGGATTTGAAAGCACTGATGGAAAAAAAAAGTTTAAATAGCTATTTCACAACAACAAAGATTCTGTCCTCATTCACGAGTTTCCTGGGTCAAGAATCCTCTCGCTTCCCATCTGGCAACGTTCCTAAATGATGTCTGTCATTTGACGAGAACGACTTTCTAAGCGGAAGCACGAAAAGATTTTTGTAAGCTCTTTCACGAGGCTTTCGCTTTAAATCGTAAAGACAATTATAATATCGAGTGTATTAAATACATACACACACATAGTGTGTTTCCATTATTAAATGATTCTTCGAGATTTCGATAAAGAAAGAAGCATCTTCGATTACATCATTATCTTTTTTGAAATCTACATTAATTGATAAATATTTTCCTTTAAATGAAATTAAACGAAGGTTTAAAAATTTTAATTTATATGAATTCATTGTTAAAAGATAAATAAAACTTTTACTTCAAACAAATAATCGATCTTTTAATATCTTTTTCTAGTTTACTTATGAAGTAATATAAAAATAAATATTGTCGGATTGATGTTAAAAGAAAAAGAAAAAAGAAAGAGAAAAGAATATTTCGTTCGTGCGGGTAAACCGCAAGAGCCTACACAACAAACGTGGTTGGTTCTGCTCGACGGAGTGACACATATTTCTGGGAGAGATAGCGATTGAAGCGAATCGAGGCAATAAGTTACGAAAAGCTTTCGGAAATGACTATACATCGATCTTATACGTATATACATGTAATAAACAAGTGGTAAAACATGCATACATACATTTATCTATGTATGTACGTAATGCATAAAATGTTTTTCGATCATGGCTTATGGTAATTGTTCACCCATGTCGGTTTTACGGTCATCATTTCTATATATAGCGATGACATTGGTGACTCATCTCTCTCTCTCTCTTTCTCTCTCTTTGTCCCCCTTCCCTCTCCTTTCTATCAACGATATTTGCTACTAACCGGGCTTATATACATGTATGTATATATCTCGGCCAGCGATTTTCAGGTGGGAGTCAAGAAAGAAAGAGAGAGAGAAAGAGAAGGTAGTAGACTTGACTGATCTCAGCTTCCCACCAATGATGTTCTTATATGGTCACCACTTAATACACTCGTCGTGTTTCCATGTAGGACGTCTTCGAAGGCAAACGAGGCTCATTTTCTCTCTCTCTCTCTCTCTCTCTTTCTCTCCTCCCTCTCTCCCTCTGTCTGTTTGTCTGTCTATATGCAATCTCTATCGCCTACACTCCGAGTCGGTTAAGGGCACCTAGTCGCCGTCTTAGGGTCGCTTACGTAAGACCTGGCTCCATTCCTTTCATGCAATTCTGCTCCTTACGAGTTATCCGTTCAACGTCATTTCATCGATATACAAACCACTTTTGCGGTGTAACGTCGATCAGATGTTATTCGAACGCGGAATAGAATGTCGAATTGCGTGTTTGGTTGATGGTCATCGAGTATAAATATATATATGTATGTTGTATATTACAATACACTGATATACATAGACATACACACGCACACACATTAATGTACTGTAATATATATACATGTTTATAATTTCGATATAAGGGTAAAAGTAATAGGTTTAAAAAGTATATGACAAATAGGACAATGTGATAGATATTCGTGATAGTATTGTTAAGATTTTATATCTATATTCAATAAAAGAGATAAGATATAAAGATTATAGAAATGATTTGATGAGTTAACATTTTTCGATCTTTTAGGAAATTAAAATATCAAAGAAAATAAGATGAATCAATTTGATATTTATTATTAGACTACTGTTAATGATTATCAATAAATATATAAGATTTATGAAATATATTGTCTTAAAGCTATAATTGATCGTATAAAATTGGACGAGTTATAAATCCAAAATCATCGATAATATATTAGAATCAATATGTTGTGTTATACATATTGCATGTGTATATAAATTTATAGAAATCAAATGAACAAATATAACATTAATACTTATTTCTCTCTATTAAAAATTAATCTTTGCACTTGATAAGTCTACCTTAGTTCACAATATTAAAATAAAGAAAAAAAGGTTCGACCAGACCTATGATAACATGTTTCTTGGTAGCAGCTATGCTATTGTTATTGAAGCAGAGAAACGATATCGTATCTCTCTAACATTACTCTCAGAGAATCGCGACGTTCACGTTCCTCTCGTGCATCGCGTTCCACGCACGTCGATTTCCAGAAATATACCGTCGAGGTCTTTGAACCGACGAAAGTGGGGAGAAATAGAGAAGAGTTGCCTGCTGGCTGGCTGGCTGGCTGGTTGGGTTGGCTGGTTGGTTGGTTAGCTAGCCAGCTAGCTAGCTATCTGTCTGTCTGTCTGTCTGGTGGGTCCCTTGCCAACAATGTCTAATCATTTTTGTGATATTATTACAAATATTTTCATTGGTTCATTAACGTTGTCTTTCAAATGTAACATGTTCACATTGATTTGAAAATGTGTCAATTCAACAGATTACAAGATTATCATTATATTAAAAATAAATATATAAATTTAGGATAATCTTATATTAATTAATTAATTTAAATAATATTTAAAATATCTTTAAATAAATATTTTCAAGCAGAGCCAAAATTAAATTGAAATTAAGAGAATGAATATTAAAATAATTCTACTTTTTATATCTTGTTGTTGTACAGAATTCGTCGTTGTCAAGGATATATTCTATTTTTGAATTTCATGATTGAGAAATGACCTAGTTAAAAAGAAAAAGAAAAAAAGTTAACGGTTTGTAAGAAATGCAAAGCGAGAAGAAAAAGATCGAAAAGACAGAAGCCGTGTTTCACTGAGTTAGCACATATATTACCTTCTTTCCCTTTTCCCGATATAAGAACATACGAGTAGGTCTTCTTTCCTTGTGGGGGGGTAATATGAACGGGGAAGACATCAAGCGTGTCGACATAGTTGCCGACGAGCTTTCGAGGTTCTTTGATGTTTGTTAGCTCCAATTCGAGGATATTGTATTTGATTCGGGAGAGAAGCGATGATGGATTTTAACAAAGAACGATCTCGTGGAACGCGTTTTATCACGGCTAATTACGTGCTAGCTATTCGCTTAGAAACAAAAGAGAAAGAATGGGAGAGAAAGGTGGGGAAGAGGGGAGTCATTGAACTTCCTTCGTCCGTGGTCGCGTTCGATATTACGGAAGACTGAAAACGGATGCCGAGATAATTGCTAGGAGAAAGCTGTAGTTAGCACGAAACTTCCTCTCCTCGTTTCTATGCAGGTTTAAAAGAATGATCACGTGATGAACTTAGCAATATTTTACCTTATTCTATATTTTCATTAAATTATGAATAATAGAATTCGTATTAATTCAGATTTGTTATACTTTTCTTTTTTTCCTTTTAGTTTTGGGAAATCATCAGCGACGAGCATGGCATTGACCCGACCGGTACCTATCATGGTGACTCTGATCTTCAATTAGAGAGAATCAACGTTTATTACAATGAGGCATCGGGTGGTAAATACGTACCCAGGGCCATCCTCGTCGATCTTGAGCCGGGTACTATGGATTCCGTACGATCTGGACCTTTCGGACAAATCTTCAGACCTGACAACTTCGTTTTCGGTCAATCCGGCGCTGGCAATAACTGGGCGAAGGGTCACTATACCGAGGGTGCCGAACTCGTCGATTCGGTTTTGGACGTAGTCAGAAAGGAGGCTGAAAGCTGCGACTGCCTTCAAGGATTCCAACTTACCCATTCACTTGGTGGTGGTACCGGATCCGGTATGGGTACCCTGCTCATCTCCAAGATCCGTGAAGAATATCCCGACAGAATTATGAACACGTACTCGGTCGTACCATCGCCTAAGGTATCGGACACCGTCGTTGAACCCTACAATGCCACTCTCTCTGTTCATCAACTGGTTGAGAATACCGATGAGACCTACTGTATCGATAATGAAGCCCTTTATGACATTTGCTTCCGTACCTTGAAACTCTCGACACCTACCTATGGCGACTTGAACCATCTCGTCTCCCTCACGATGTCTGGTGTCACCACCTGCCTTAGGTTCCCAGGTCAACTGAATGCTGATCTGAGGAAATTGGCTGTGAATATGGTACCCTTCCCACGTCTACATTTCTTCATGCCAGGTTTTGCACCTCTTACGTCCAGAGGAAGCCAACAGTACAGAGCCCTCTCTGTACCTGAACTCACCCAACAGATGTTCGACGCGAAGAACATGATGGCCGCTTGCGATCCGCGACATGGAAGGTATCTCACCGTTGCCGCCATCTTCCGTGGTAGGATGTCGATGAAGGAAGTTGATGAACAAATGCTCAACATCCAGAACAAGAACAGCTCGTACTTCGTCGAATGGATTCCAAACAACGTAAAGACCGCCGTCTGCGACATCCCACCTCGTGGTCTCAAGATGTCTGCCACTTTCATCGGCAATTCTACTGCCATCCAGGAATTGTTCAAGCGTATCTCCGAACAGTTCACAGCTATGTTCAGGAGAAAGGCTTTCCTTCATTGGTATACTGGCGAAGGTATGGACGAAATGGAATTCACTGAAGCCGAATCGAATATGAATGATCTTGTTTCGGAATATCAACAATATCAAGAAGCCACCGCCGACGAAGATGCAGAATTCGACGAAGAGCAGGAAGCTGAAGTCGACGAGAATTAGATACGAGAGACCTAATTGTCATCGTACACTCCCCACTCTTATTCTCTTTCTCCAATCTATTACCTCATCTTCCTCATCCTCATCCTGTTTCCTGTACAACAAGAACAACACCGCCCTTTTGCTTCTTAACTCCTTGCGTTTACCTTTATTTTGTATTTCTTTTATACGAGCAATTACTTTGTTTCTATAATTGGGACTCGGTAATTAAAAGATAGATGCGCCTTTTCTTTCTATGCCTGCGCAGAATTTTTGGTATATTAAATTCAATTTTGAATAAATATGCGAACGAGATCAAAATCTTGTTATCCTTTTTTCGACTAATAATTATATCTACGCGTCTTGTATCCAATGTATAACCGCTGTAGCGGCAAGCCACCATCTTTTGAATAAATTATTATCATATAAGTATGTGCTTTTTTGTCTGCCTCTTTTATATTACAGTAACTTCACCACAACATTTTCAATTGAAAATTTCTTTTGTAAAGATATATTGCATATTTATCCGTTCGAATTTGAAGAAATAAAATTTAACTAGCGTTCATTGAGGTACGTATTAAATTGATATTCATCGGTCAAATAATTTAAATCTATTAGTTTATATGCGCAGTAATGTCGATGAAAAGCAATTTATACAACTATCTGAGTTTCTTCAATTATTGACAAGCTTCATCGTAGATATTTTTAATTCATTAATGAATCGTACGAGCACAATGAATCATTGACAAATTTCTTAATAGATTCACTATGAATCATTGATAAACTATAGAGTTACTACATTTCATTGATGAATTACTACCATAGATACGTTGTATATCATTGAAGAATTTTTATACAGATGTATTCGTAATTTTGTATTCTACATTTAGTTGTACGTATCGTTGATTCGCCCTCTATCGATTATTTAAAGAACATTATTGAGAAACGTCGATAAAATTCTATATCGTTGGATATAAATGAATCAATTATAAATATAAATTAAGAATTTAAATATCGACTTAAATATGATTAAGAAGATTTATTCTTTAAATTAATCTTGAAATTTGAAACAAAAATTTATTCGATATTCGATCGTTTTTATCGACTGGACGTTATTATCAACACTCGTTCTTTCTTTCCAAAGGAGTAAAATAATCCGCGGGAAATTTGAACGATGATAACTACTATATTTATAGAAAAAAGTCCTTTTTCTTTTTTATAATCCGATAGGCTGCAATGACTGCGGTTTAACCGAACGTTCGCATAATGTGGCATCATTTTGAAGGAATGTTGACTACGAGTTGGAGAGTAACGGATCAAAGATATACAGTTAGTCAAAGAAATCAGATCATTGTCAGCCTCCCTAAGTAAAATTTTTCAAGGATCGTTTTAAAGTATCAAATCGTAATATTATAGATTTTTTCTAAATAAAGAGTCGAAAAGAATTTTTTGAAGGGTTGAGTGTGAATCGATGATGCACGAATTTAAAATGAAATTTATTTAATTAACGATGAATTTTTTTAATCAACACATTTCCTTAGCGAATTGATGGAATAAGCTTGAATATGTGTGGTTTTTTCCAGAAAGGCTGGTGGGTGGTAAGGAATTTCGAGTACGTACATTTAAAATAACATTAAAGACGGGCGAGCTCTTTAGATTGCTACCGTTTGGACCGCCTCCAGTCTCTTTCCTTTCATTGAGATCATTGAGTTATCTCTCACCCTTAATTCAATGTAGTTAGGATAATCCAACATTTTTAATGTACTCATTGTCTTCTTTTCTCTTTGTTTAAATTTTTATTTTTTTTATAAATATATATACATATACATATACATATATATATATATATATATATATATATATATATATATAATTTAACAAAAAAATATACATGTATATAATTCTGAAATAATATCAAGTGAATTTTTAAAAATCGATAGCATATGTCGATCAAGATTATACGTCGTATCAAAATTATACCATATTTTATAACATTTTTGTACTATGTTTTTCAAGTTTTATAGAATTTTATTTTTATAATTTATTACAAAAAAAGAAGAAAAACAAATATACAATATTATACATTATACAACTTTTGTATTGTATAATATTAAAAGCATGTTCTAAAAGTATCAATAGTAGAGCTACCTTTTATAATATAATTTATTTATTTTCTTATTTTTTTCATAATTTCTTTATAGATTCATTCGATAAAATAAAACGTATACTTTTATGGTCTTCTTCGTATGAAAAAACAAAGTACCTAACATGTAAGTGGTTTTCACGAGATTACGTTATTGCAAAGCTTCCTTGCTAAATCCATGAGGGGGTAATTAAATAAGGATTAAAAGGAAGCAAAAGCGAGAAAGTAATTTAATATGCACAAAATGTCTACGAACCTTCTTCTACTATAGCTAGCCGGTCTTCTTTGACAAAGCGCGGCAGACGTCGACCCCGTATAGAGGAGTAAGCGTGACTCATCATCCGGCTACATGTACGTTCGTTTCGCTTTGCGAGTTTGTTTCGAGCCAAGACGCCATTCGTTAATTAAACAAAAAAAAAAAAAGGAAAAAAAAAAGACCTGCGAATTACATTTTTTCATACAACGAATATAAATATTTTTTATTTAAAATCATTGAATTTACTTCGTAATTTTATTCGATTGACTGCATTTCATTTGCCACTTTTTCTTTATTTTAAAACAAGAAAAATGTAGATTTTGTAAATGTAGAAAACATTTTCAATGATTCGTATATTTCGACAATCATTTAATGCACTATTTATTTTTAGAAAAAAAAAAGAAAAGAAAAACTGTCTATTAAATAAATGTTAAAGCACAAATAATCTATCACATTTAAACATATTACATTGTCTATCAAACAACATTAAACATTAATATATTGTAATTGGACGATCAGGTGGGATATTTTTGATTAAGAAGTATGAATTTATATATTTTTTTTTTATTTCAGTAAATTAAGTTGGTAAAGGAGAAGATTTTAAAGATCTGTTTTTCAAGGATCGCAGACATTGAATGTATTCGTTCACAAAGACAAAAATCGTGTATACTACGAAAAATAAATAATTGTAATCGTATTTCAAAGTTCTGCATATACCATGACATAAATATTTTTAACTTAAGATAGGAACTCTCTCTAAGAGTTACAGTTTTAAAGATAACGGAGGGCAAAGATGAGAATGCAATAATAATAGAAAGGTTTCGGAGCAGCGGGAGAGCACCACAGCTGGAGACAGAAGGATCGTCGACTTCGTCTTCATCCTCCGTCTTCGATTATTATCGTTCTCAAAGAAACTAAGAGAGCAACTTAAATTGTTTTCGAACTGACTCACGAGATAAAACGCCTCTGTAACACGTATTCTCGATTCTTCTTTCTTTTTTTTCTTTCTTTTAAATCTTTTTTCCGTGCCGATAGCTCGTTTTTCTTTAACAATTTTGAACGTTTTATGAAGTCTCAACTTGTATGTTTAAGAATGATTCATAGGTGAAGATAACGATTGTAATCCAGCCTCGCCCTTTAAAACTAACTTCAGATCAGAATTGTTTAGTTCAATGTACTTGATACAGTTTCATAAGAACGATCAGAAAAATTCAAATAATGATAATAGAAAATACGAGGTGTAATCGTATGATCTTTGTTTATTTAAAATAATATCATTTAGTTTTAATCGTCACAAAAATATAAAATATTTATTAAATCGAAAAAAAATCATTATATTTAATAGAGTTAAATAAGATTGAATAATAAGAGGAATATTTAAAAGTCGTTTAAAAATTTCGAGGATCGTGTTAATCATTAATAAAAATATACATTATAAAAATTATAAATATATTAATTATCAAAAGGATCTAAT